>NW_006399762.1:6517794-6521661 GCF_000299155.1 Elephantulus edwardii
CAAGCCAGTACAAGAGAATTGCCATAACTCAAGATGGATACAGAAGAGACTGTGGCAAGAGGAATTTCATTGCTAGTGTCAGATGGATATTAATTGAAAGCAGAAGAAACCAGAAAGTTGTCTATTTGTGTTTTATTGACTATGCAAAAATATCAGATGGTGTGGATCACAACAAATTATGGTTAACATATAGAATAATGGAAATCACAGAACACATGATTGTACTTGTGTGAAACCAACACCTAGACCAAGAAGCTGTTGTCTGAGCAGAACAAGGGAATTCTGAATGGTTTAAATAAAGAAAGAGGGGCATCAGAGCTGTATCACTTTTCTATACCTATTAATTTGTATGCTGAACAAATAATTTTAAAAGCTGGTCTATATGCAAAAGAATATACCATCAAGATTGGAGGAAGGCTCATCAACAACTTACTTTATGCAGATGATACTATATCGCTTGTGGAAAGTGAAAAAAAAAATTGAAAACATTTGCTCCAGGAAATTAACTACAGCTTTCAATATGGATTTTATCTCAATACAAGTAAACAAAACTGTGCATCGATAGACCAATAGAAAACATCACGACAGGTGGAGAAAATATTAAAGTTATCAATGATTTAAATGCGCTTGCATCCAGCAGTCAAGAAATCAAAAGACAAGCACATAGACCAATGGAACAGAATTGAGAAACCAGAAATGAATCCATCTATCTATGGTCAACTGATATTCGAGAAGGAAATAAAACCTATCAAATGGAGAAAAGACAAGCTCATCAGCATATGGTACTGGCAAAACTGGACTGTTAACTGCAGAAAGCTGAAATAGCATCCACATCTCATATCATACACAAAAATCAACTCAAGGTAGTTCAGAGACCTGGGAGTAAAACCCAAAACCATAAAGCTCTTCAGACACAAACTGGGATCAAACTTAGAAGTCCTAGTCTATGGTATAAAGAGACTGCCAAATACGGCTAGAAATGTACAGTCTGGAGAGGATAAAATTGATGAATGGAACCTTCTTAAGTTTAAATAACTGTGTGCATCAAAACCATTTTTCAACAGAATGAATAGAAAGTCTACTGACTGGGAAAGAACATTTGGCAATATCATCTCATACAAGGCTCTCATATAAAAAGTTACAGAATCCTACAGGGCCTCCACAAGAAAAGGCTGATAACCCAATTACAAAATGGGCAAAAGACATGGAAATAATTTTTCAGAGACTAAGATATTTGGATGGCCAAGAGACACATAAAGAAATGCTCAAAATCACAGTCAATAAGAGAGATGCAAATTAAAAACTACAATGCTAATATCATCTCACCCCAGTAGCAGCCCAAAAGTTTAACAGGACAGCTAGTAATAAATATTGGAGAGATTGTGGGGAGATAAGAACGCTTATACACTGTTGGTGGAATTGTACAGTGGTACAAACGCTCTTGAAGGCAGTTTGGCATTTCCTCAAAGAGTTGAAAGTAGAAATTCCATATGACCCAGTTATTCCTCTTCTCAGAATATACCCCGGGAGAATGAGAACTGGGGCATACATGAAGATTTGTACCTTAATGTTCATAGTGTCATTATTAACAATTGCAAAAACATGGAAAAAGCCCAAATGTCCAAGCATGATTGGATGGATTGAGAAATTATGGTACATTCACTGATGGAATACTAAACAGAACACAGGAGCAGTGATTTTGAAAATCACTACCTAACTCGGGAGGGACTCGAGAGCATTATGCTAAGTGACTCCACCCAGTTCCATAAGGACAAATACTGTACAAGACCATTATTGTAGAAATGGAAAGATAACGAGTAAAATGTTCACGAGGATCCAAGGTGGGGAAGTTAGGAGCAGAAGGTTGAAGATGGGCAGGGGAGCACTGTTTGATGGGTGAGGGAGTCTCGAGTAAAGAAAATGGGAAAGATACGGTGTGAATAACAATGTATACGAAGTTTGTAAGTAAATCACTATAAATAAAAATTTTATTTAAGAAAAAAAAGAAAAAAAGATTAGTTCCTTTGGGAAATTGAACTGTCAAGGACCTTCCTAAAGTTATTAAGAACTATGATATCAGTTTGAATACTAAGGGGCACCAAATCAAAACCGTGACCCTTTCAGTTATTTGCTATTCATCTGAAAGTTAGATAATGGGCAAAGATGACAGAAGAAGAATCAATGCCTTTGATTTGTGGCTTTGGAGAAAAGTACTAAATATCCCACAGACTGCCAAAAGAATAACCAAATATATCTTGGAGAAAGTGTACGAGGCTTGTATGGTGAAACTTCATCTCATATACTCCTGAAATGTTGTTAGGAGGAGACTATACTTGGGGAAAGAGATCATGTTTGGAAAACAGAAATGTAATTGAAGGAGTGGAAGACCTTGAACAAGATAGACTGACACAGTGACTTGAGTATATCAGAGATGATAAGTATAGCACATGAGAAGGCAAGATTCACATCTGTTTTTCATAGAGTTGCTATGAGTTGTGGTAAAATTGATGGTGCTCAATAGCAACAATGAAAAAGATGTACTTCAAGATACTTTCTGTACTTCATAGGAGATGGGCTGACTAATGCTGGGACCTGGCTTCAAGCTTCTCATCTGCTATATAGAAGGGAGAACCTGGAATAGTATAACATAGTACATACAGTCTAACTTCACGATTTATGGCTTGTATCTGGGACCATGGGGGTTGGTGTATCAGAATTAGTGAGACTGGCTCAAGACAGAGAAAGGTTCAGAGCTGATGTACGTAGGGTCACAGGCAAGTTAATTGGCACACAGCAACATACTATGAATGCTGTTTTTATATTTTTAAAAATTTTATTATTTAAGACACTGTTTAGAGTCAACAAAACTTCAGGGAGGGCCTATGTATTTAAAATTCGGTTATTGTTATATTTTGGAGGAACAGTCTTCTAGGTGCTACAGAACTCTTCTGTCAATATGCTGTACTGAGGTAACCTGGGGTTGCTGTGACGCTGAACCTTGTGCCCCTGGGGTGTCAAATGCCATATGGTTACCCATGGTGGACAGTGTTCAATGGAGCTCCCAGTTTAAGAAAGGTTTAAAAGCAGGAATTGCATCCACTTCCTAAACAACATGTCTCTGAAAACTCTATGAAATTTGATAAAAGTGATACTTATAGAAAGTATTCAGGCTTTTTGTTCATAGGGTGGCTATGAGTCATGCTGGACTCAACAGCAATCAACAAACAACAATATTTGTAAATGAGTCTGGTCCCTAAAATGTCTTTTTAACCCAAAATTAATACCTGAGAGACAATTTCTTCTATACATACAAAGATTAGTGAAAAATTTGAATTGCCTTTGTTGTTGAATGTCCCAGTCTGAGGTTGAGCAGATAATACTTTGTCTTCTAATTTCTCACCTCTCGTACTGTAACGATCTGTGTTATACAGATGACACAAACCTGCTTTCTGAAACTGAGGAGGACCTGAAATGCTTGCTGCAGAGGGTTAAGGACTGCAGCCTTCAGTATGGATTGAGGCTCAATGTCAAGAAGACAAAGATTCTCATCACTGGACCAATTGGCAGCATCAGGATGGATGGTGAAGAGATTGAGATTGTTAACGTTAGTCTGGTTGGCTCCACAGTCAGCACTCTTGGCACCAGTAGCCAGGAAATAAAAATAACGTATTGCAATGGGAAAGTCTGTTGTTAGAGAACTCTCCAGCATACTGAAGAGCAATGGTGTCACTCTGGAGACTAAGGTGCATCTGATACAGGTTATGGTCTTTGCAATCACTTGTTATGCATCAGAGAGTTGGACAAAGACTAAGAAGGAAAGAAGGAGAATTGATGCCTTTGAGCTGTGGTGCTGGAGAAGAGTATTGA
>NW_006399762.1:6521913-6545708 GCF_000299155.1 Elephantulus edwardii
TGGCACAGGATAGAGCAGGGTTTAGGGCTGTTGTACATAGGGTCACTATGAGTCGCAAGTGACTCGACAACACATAACAATAACAACAACATACTGTAAACAATTGAATTTTACACAACCTATTTGGTGCCTTCATGTTCTTATATTTATTCTTTTTTTGTTGTTAGTTTTGCTATTTGAAATAACCTTCAATTGTACTTCAAGTGTTCTCTAGTATTCTTAAATGCAAGATGGCAAGGATATGCCTCGGGTGAAAATATGCTAGAAAAGTTTCATTCAGGCAGACATTGTAATGTTAACATAAGTTCAATGTTAATAAATTGACAACATGTTAAATAAGGTGCCTCTGTTGTGTTGGAGAAGAGTATGGATTATTCCACGGACTGTCAAAAGAACAAACAAGTATGTCTAGGAGAAGGTGCGGCTAGAGTGCTCCTTGGAGGCAAGAATGGTAAAGCTTTGCCTCACATTACTTTTGGCATGTTCATAGGAGAAGTTATTCCTTGTAGAAGAACATCATGCTTGGAGAAGTGGAGGGACGGCAAAAGAGAGGAAGACAATTTGCCAGGTGGATTGACACAGTGACTGTAACAATAGGCTTGAGTGTGTAAGAGATTATGAGGACTGCACAGGACAAGTTCAGATCTATTGTTCTTAGGGTTACTATGAGTTGCTCTTAACTTGATGCCACCAAACAACAACGTCAAATATACTTAAACATGTAAAATATGGTTGTAAGTTGATAGATTAACGAAAATATTGTGAACAAAAGTTTATGGCAAATTTACCATTTATTTTCTTTAGAAGGAAAGGTAGTTTAGGCGTTTGAATTAGAGAAAAGGCACCTTCAGCAGTATGTATTCACAAGTAGCTCCTTGAGAGAAAGATGCGAGCAGTTCTTCTGTCATTAATATTTTAAGCAACTTAGTGGCAGTGAGTTCGTGTTTTGAATAAGATAATCTACCCATCACTGTCAAGTTATTCTGATTCATATAAATTCTATAGGATATAATAAATGTCTCTGAAGGTTTTTCAAGAACATAAATTTTATCAACATTTTCTTATTGTGATTTTAGTGAAAGTGTTCAGAAAGGATAGGGTGTCTTCCTTTCATTGATACAAGAACATAAATCTTTATAAACAAACTGATTTACCTTTCTCATCCTAAGTTTCAAACTGCTATTCTTTGGTTAACTGCCATATTCTTTAATCATTACACCATCAGGACTACCACAAATAATGAGAAGTCAACTGTTCTTCATAGTGATACAATTTAAAATAAGGAAACCTATACATAGACACTTCATGTTCATTATTAGCAATGGCTTTGCTTATTTTTTCCTCTCCTCCAGTCTACCTCCCACAAAGACATATGCACATTTGGTCTGTACACCCAGAAAACAGAATTGTATAGTATAATCCCTTATTCAGATACATAAAATTTGGAGTTTAAACTCTTCAATCACTTGTAGAAGATCAAAGAATGCAGCATTCACTATGGATTGAATTTCAACATCAATAAACAAAGATTCTTATCACTGGACCAACAGGTATGTCATGATGGATGGAAAGGAGATTGAGACTGTTAACAGCTTCATCTTATTTGGATCCACAATTAGCAACCTTGGTACCAGCAGTCAGGAGATAAGGAGACACTTTGAACTGAGAAAATATGCATTTAGGAAACTCTCCAAATTATTGAGGAATAATGATGTCAGTTTGAGGACCAAGGTATATCTGATTCAGGTGATAGTCTTTCTGATTACATCTGAGTGCTAAACAATAAATAAGAATGACAGGAAAAGAATTGACACCTTTGAGCTGTGATGATGGAGAATAGCACTGAATTTCTCATGTACAGCCAAGAGAACGAACAGTTATACATTGGATAGGGTGCAGCCAGAGTGTTCTTTGGAGGCAAGAATGATGAGATTTCACCTCACATACTTTAGGCATGTTGGTACGAAGGGCTATTTTTTGGAGGAAGACATGACACTGGGAAGGGTCGAGAGTCTGCGTAGTAGAGGAAGGCCGTCAACTCGGTGGATTGGCATGGTGACTGATTCAATGGGCTCTCGTGTGTCAGGAAGTGTGAGGATGGTGCAGGATAGAACAGTGTTCAGATATTTTGTTCACAGGGTTGCTATAAGTCATACTGGACTAAACAACACCTAAAAACAACAACAACAACAACAACAACTAAACCTGGCAGAAGCAAATTTTTGTTGAAATTGTGTTGCTATACAATCCAGATAACAATTCTAAAAGTCAATTTGCAAAACGTCCATGGAAATTCCTCAGAATTTCATCTACCAATGCCCCTAGATCAATTACTTTCTTATACACAAATAGTGTTAGCAGAGACTTCTGGTAGCCTAGAGGGTAGATTGAATTGCCAAGCCAAAGGCAGAGGGTTCCAAACTGTCAGCTGATCTATAGGATGTTGTTGCTGTTAGTTGTCATCAAGCAATTGAGGAATACTTATAGAGATCCTTTGACCATAGATCTGAGCCCTGTCCTATCCTGTGCCATCCTCATCATCTCTGGCATACTTGAGCCCATTGCTGCAGTCATGCTGTCAGTCCATGTATCTGAGGTCCTTCTCCTTCGCTTACCTTTTCAAGCATGATATCCTTCTCAAAGGAATAGCCTTTTCTAGCAACAGACCTGAAGTATGTAAGAAAAAGCCTCATCATCCAATGAGCACTCTGGCTGCATTTTCTCCAAGACATATTTGTTTGTTCTTTTGGCAGTCCATGGGATCTTCAGTATGCTTCTCCAATATCACAGGTTAAAAATATAAATTCTTCTTCTGTCATGATTATTAATTACCCAGCTCTCAGATGCATAGTAAGTGACTGTAAAGACCTCAGCCTGAATCAAACACACCTTAGCCATCAAATTAACATAATTGCCCCTCAGTACTTTGGAGACATTCCTCAGTAATTTGAAAACTGCAGATGTTCCATCACCTTACTTCCTGACTGCTGGTACAAAGGGTGTTGACTGTGGATCCAAATAAGATTAAGTTATTGACAACTTCAATCTTTTCTCCATTTATCATGATATTGCTTATCAGTCAAGTGGTGAAGATTTTTGTTTTCTTAATGTTCACATGTAATCTATAATAAAGTCTGTAATCTTTGCTCTTCTGCAGCAAGCACTTCAAGTACTCCTAATTTTAAACAAAAATGTTGTGTTGTTTGTATAACATAGGTTGTTGATAAATGTTCTTCCAAGCCTGATGCCACATTGTTTTTCATAGAGTCTAGCTTCTAGAATTATTTGCTTGTGTATAGATTGAATAGGTATGGGGAAAGGATACAATGCTAACAAACATCATTCTTGATTTGAACCATGTCATGTTCACTTGCTCTGTTTAGGCAATAGCTTCTTGGTCTAGGTATAAGTTTTATATGAGCATGATTAAATGTTCTGGGATTCTTCTTCTTTTCAAGTTAGTCATATTTTATTATGATCCACATAGCCAAATACATTTGCAAAATCAATAAAACACATATACATTTTCTTCTCATAGGGATCTCTGGTGGCTTAGTGGCAAGAAGCTGCACTGAAACCTGAAAGGGATGCAATCTGAGGCCACAGTTTCTCCTCTGGAGAAAGATAAGCAATCTTTTCCTGTGTGTTTAACTGCCTCTGAAAACCTACCAGAGGGTTAGCTATGGGTTGGTTCCAACTCAACAGTACACAACAACAACAATCTCTACTTTAAGCCAGGATCTACCTGATATCAGCAATGGTATATGCTAAGCTACCATCTCCTCAAAAGCCATCTAGAACTTCTGGTAGTTCTCTGACAATGTACTGTTTTACCATTTTTAGATTGTTTTCAACAATGTTTTGTTTATATTGTTCAATGATTTCCACATTCTATTGGATGACTTTTTGGGGAATTGGAACAAATATAGATCTTTTTCAGTCAGCCAGTCAAGAAGCTGTCCTCCAAATTTCCTGCACAGATTGATGACCACATCAAGGGTTGCATCTGTGAGCTGAAATATGTCAATTGGTATCCCATTGATCCCTGGGGCCTTAAATTTTGCCAGTGCCTTAAGTGCAACTTGAGCTTTTTATAAGCTTCATTACTATTTAATGTGATAATGGTTACCCATGGCAGACAGTGTTTGGTTGTGTTCCCTGGCTAAAACAACTTGGAAGCAGGAGTGGCATCCACTTCCATAAATAGCTTGCCCCGGGACACCCTACGAACATGGAGAAAGGATGAAAGTCACGCAACTGTCAAGGACTTTCGCTCATAGGGTTTCTATGAGTTGCCTACAACTCGACGGCACTTAACAACAACAACATTAACATTTGCTCTTGTTGATATGATACTTCCTGGAAATGTTCAGTATTAAGCAAATCTTTTTGATAGTTACTTTGTGTATGCCTTTCCATCTTCTTTTTCTGCTTTCCGAATCATTCAAGATTTTTCTCATAGAATCCTTCAGAATTGAACTTGAAGATTGGATTTGTTTTTCAGGTCTCTTAACTTGAGAAATGCTGAGAGAATTATTCCCTTTTTTATTCTCCAACTCTAAATCTTGGCACATTCTAGTACTTTGCTTTGGCTTCTTAAGATGCCTTTTGAAATTTCCTGTTTGTTTCTCTTACTTTACTATCTCTTCCCTTTGCTTTGACCTGCCAATTGATCCAGTGGTGAGAACTTTTGTCTTCTTGACATTGAGCCTCAATCCATATTGTAGGCTGCAGTCCTTGACGCTCTGCAGCAGGCGCTTCAGGTCCTCCTCAGTTTCAGCAAGCAGAGTTGTGTCATCCGCATAACGCAGATAGTTGATAAATCGTCCACCAATCTTGACCCCACATTTCTCCTCATAGAGCCCAGCCTCCCGGATAATCTGTTCTGCATATAGGTTGAAAAGGTATGGAGATAGGTTGCTTCAATTTATTCATTTTTATAGTGGTTCTGAAAGATAGTAATGGAAGCACTAATGAAGAGGAAAGCGATGAAATTTGGCAAAATTTCCAGATGACTGTTAAATATGTAACATGTTGAATTATTTTACAGAAAGCATATCAGAAGAGATAAAGTTTTTGAAGGAGGGAATGTAGAAATGAAAGCAAAATGTATAGAGAAAGATATATTCTTATTTTAAGCCCTACAATAGGGTAAGGTAAGAAGCAGAAGCTAAGTGGGCAATAAAATATTTAAATATTTATCAAACTGACAACAAAGGCAGCAGCTCAATAGAAAATTATGGAAGAAAAGAAAATTATGCCTTTGTTTGAAATGGGGAAATATTAACTAACTACTTACTGAAATATTTTTTAATTACTTAGTGAAGTGTCAAAAGTCAAATGTTTAAGTAACTATTTCTCAGCTCAACTAAGGCCATGAATTGTCATTTTGGTATAAGAATCCAAATATTGAACTAAAAATTTTAGCATAAAATTCAGTATGTTTGATTAAGCATGACTTTAGAGTCCTTTAAATCAATAAAGCACTCTCAGATTTAAATTTTACTTGCTATCACTTACCCTTCTTGTCAAACTCTGAATTCCTTTTCAATTTGTGAAAGCAACTCTAAAAATGTAAATCTAGACTTTAAGAAGACTTTCCTAAAAAAATTTAAAAAATAATATTTTCTTTTTTTTAATTCTTGGCTATGGTAATAATTTGAAGCATGTTGGTTTTGCCTCCTTATCTTTACTGCCAAGAGGAAATTATAATAAGTCTGAAAGTAGAGTAAGTAAAAAGTATTTCCTGGATTTATTTTTCTTCAAAAGTCCAAATTTTTATATTTCCTTTTCTAGCCAGTATGTAGAAAGTCTTAAGGGAATGTTATTTCCAGGTAGAAGTGAAAATGTTAAATACTTTTTAACAAATGTATTTAGCAAAATTCATTAAAATGGAAATGTAATGAAATCAACAAATTTTTTGTTTTAACTCAATAAAAAGGAATTAAAACATTGACTATAACCTTTTGAAAACTCTTAAGGTTTAAGAAGATAGTTGATAAAACCATGAACATGTAAAATTATTTGGGTAGAGTTCAGACCTTTCATTTCTTTTACTTTCATATTCTCAATACACATACCAAGCAGAAGAGATCTAAACCTCAGCATTTCCTTTAAAGAGCTATAGTAACATATCTGGCTGTTGACTGAAAGATTGGTGGCTACTGTGTAACAAATGCTCTACAGGAAAAATGTGTGATTGCTTGACAGCAGTTAGTGGGAGTCAGCCACTACCCGTAGTTACTTTAGTGATATAATTTCCACATTCTGGTGGATAACTTTTCTTGGGAGTAGGAACAGGTATATATCTCTCCAATCAGTTGGTCAGGTAACTGTCTTCCAATTTCTTTTTTACCAACTGATGAGCACATCCAGGCCTGCATCTGGATGAAACATGTCAGTTGGTATTCCATCAAGTATGAGATCTTATATTTCACCACTGCCTTCAGTGCAGTTTAAACTTCTCCCTTCATTACCACTGATCTTGATCACATGTTGCTTCCTAAAATGATTCTGAGTCAGCCAATTCTTTTTGGTACAATCACTCTGTATTCCCTCCATCTTATTTTGTTACTTCCTTTATTATGAAAAAAATTGCCCATAGCATCCTTCAGTATTGCAACTCAAGGCTTGAATTCGTTTTTCAGTTCTTTCTGCTTGAGAAATGCTGAGTTCTCCCCTTTTTATTTTCTAATCCCAAGTCTTTGCAAATTTCATTATAGTATTTTACTTTGTCTTCTTAAGCTATCTTTTGAAATCTTCTCTTTATCTTTTAATTGTTACCATGGACATTGATCGTGGATCTAAGTAAGATGAAATAATTGACAACTTCAATCTTTTCTCCATCTATCATGATGTTGCGATGGGTCCACTGGTGAAGACTTTTGTCTTTATGATGCTGAGATGAAATCTATACTGAATTCTGTAGTCTCTGATCTTCTACAACAAGCATTTCAAGTCCTTCTCACTGTCAACAAGCTTTGTTGTGCCATCTACATCTCACAGGCTGTTGATGAGACTCTTTCTGATCTTGACATCATATTCTTTTTCACAGAGTCAAACTTCTTGAATGATTTTCTTGGCATACCAATTGAATAGGTGTGAAGATAGGATACAATACTGATGCACACAGTTACTGATATTAAATCATGTATTATTATGTTGCTTTGTTTTGACAACAGCTTTTTGGTTTAGTTATAGGTTCTATATATACATGTACTTCACCTGATGGACTGAACATAAAAAGATTGACTGTATTTGCAAAAGGAATAATTGGAGAAGATCAATATCAGCAGTCAAAACTAGGTCAGGTATTGATAAACCTATCAATTACTCATACGTATTTTCTAATTGAAGCTGAAAAAATGAAAACTAAACCACAAGAACCAACATCACTTTGAGTCTATTCCACATGAACTTAAAAATTATCTCTGGAATAGGTGTGAGGCATTGAACACTATCAAAGACTAGATTAATTATAGAATGACATTAAAGATATTATCCAAGAAGGGCAAAAAGAAAAAAAAAGAAGGGCAAAAAGTTAGTACAAAGACAGAAGAGGAAGAAGAGACCAAAGTGGATGTCAGAAGAGGATATGAAAATTTCACTAGAGTGTTGATAACCAAAACAAAGGGAAGATGTAAAAGAGTTGAACAAAATATTTCAAAGAGGAGCTGGAAAAGCCAAAAAAAAAGTATTATAATGGAAAGTGCAAAGACTTACATTTGGAGAATTATAAAGAAATAACTCACTCACCATTTCTCATATTGAAAGAACTGAAAAACAAATGCAATCCTCCAGTTGAAATACTGAGAGATGCTATCACAAAATCTTGAATGATCTAGAAAACATCATGAAGATGGAAGGAATACACAGAACAACTCTACCAAGAAGAATTAACACTGAAAATTTTCAGGAAGTATCATATAAACAAAAGCAAATAGTAATGTGGGAAGAAGCTCAAGATTCACTAAGGGCACTGGCAAAAAAATAAGCTTCCAGCAAACAATCAAATAATAATGTGACATCTTTCAAATAAAAAATGCAGCCCTGGACATGTTCACCACTCTATGCCAAATAATTTAGAACACAACTTCTTGACTGGAAGAGATTCACATTTGTTCCTATTCCCAAGAAAGGTGAACAAAAGATGGAAAATATTAATTTCATTAATATCACAAACAAGCAAAGTATTGCTGAAGATCTTCCATAAATGTTAGAACAGTACATTGGCTTGGTTTAGAAGAGGTTGGGGCACTAGGGATATCATTACTGATGTCAGATAGATCTTAACTGTAAGCAGAGAATATCAGAAGAATATCCATTTGTATTTTATTAACTGTGAATGTATTTGACTGCGTGGATCGTAACAAACTATGGTTAACATTGAGAAGATAAAATAAGTAGCAACATGTAAATCTTTCCACCAATACAGTAAACTTACAGATAAGTATTATACGCCTAAGAGCAGACCTTAAATGCAAGCAGATGTACATATATCATGGTACAGTGTAGCCCTCTCCAGCTTCAGCGCCAGCTCCAAATCAGGCAGGCACAACAGCTCTCACTGGTTTTGACTCCAGTTCAGGCAGGCTCAGCGCATCTCACCCAAGGGAAGCTGCAAATCTCTATATTGTTTATGGGTAGTGTAAGTGTAAGTAGGTGTAAGTGATATACATCTGTTGTATAGCTTTGTAGTCAGAAATCAAAGTAATTCTAATGTGGTTTCATTGTTCAAAGACTTCTAATCACTGTCCCTTCCCAAAATGTAACCTAGTTTGGAAACAAAATCTAAAGAGATAATCAGTTGGGTTAATATATTGGAGTAGCAGGTGGTGTTCCTAATCATATGTAAACAGTGCCTTTGTTTTTAAAAGAAAAAAGGTACATAGAAGCAGAAGAAAGATGCCACATGAACTGCAACTGAATGTCAGAGAATGCCAGGAGACACTAAAGCTAGGAGAGAATAATGGAACAGTTATCGCCTCTGAATCCTCAGAGGACGTCAACACCATAAATACATTCATTTGAGCTTCTAGCCACTAGAATTGTGAGACAGTGCACTTTTGCTCTAAGTCACATGATGCCTTTAGTTGTGGTGTCAGAGAAGAGTACTGAAAATCTTCACGGACTGCTAAAAGAGCAAACACATGTCCTGGAGAGAATACAGCCAGAATGCTCTTTGGAGGCAAAATTGACAAAACTTCACCTCACATGCTTTGGGCATGTTGTTAGGAGCGGCTACTCCTTGAAGAGGGACATCATTCTTGGAAATGTGTCGGGTTGATGAAAGAGGGGAAGACTTTCAGCTAGATGGATTAACACAGTGGCTGCTGCAATGGGCTCAACTATGTAAAAAATAATGTGTATGACACAGGATAGGATAGGCTTTTAATCTGTTGTTCTTAGGATCTCATTAGTTATATGTGATTTGACAGTGCCTAACAAAAACAAAATCATCTAGATTGTGGATTTGACTTGGCACCTCTACATCAAGAGATTTTTGTTACATCAAGTGGGATAATCTTGTAACAAATATCTTAAAATGTGAAAATGGCTTTGATAATATAATGTGTAGAAGCTAGAAGAATTTAAAAGTTTTTAATAAGTAAAAATATACATTGCCTGTATAAGGCTGTTCATAGAAGTATGGATATTGAAGGCAGTTTTGGTAAAAATTCAGAGTGAAGTAACGAGACAATAGAAAAAACGTATAGCATCACAATCTTGCTAGAAATAAGAATTTTAAATAGTCTTCTGTTGAAGCCTTAAAAGGAATAATTAAAAGTGATTGAATTCTAAAAGATGATGTTTGTTACACAGTGACAAAGAGCTTTACTGTATTTTGTTATAGTGTTTATGGATAGTAGAACTTTTTAACCATGAATTTGGGCATCTCGCTCAAGTATTGGTAAGCAATATTCGAAAGGTATGGCCTGGTTTTTCTGCACTGCTTACTGTAATATGTAAGAGATAAACTGAGGAATAAACTAGGCAAAAATGAATCAAAACTAGAATTTTTTTAAAAAATTCTCAATCCATATGGTAAAAATTGACAAAAATGAATTCCAGAAAGAAAAATAAGGGTGTGGTTGGACGACTTATTGATAAAATGACTAAATATGTGACATATGGATCCAATCAAGCATTTCAATAACACTACTCCCAGCAAAACTGTTACCAGTTTAGAATGAAAGGGACAGAGATGGAACAAAATGAAAGAAAGAAATCTGACTTTAAGAATATTACTATCAGAAGATGGCATTTGAGACCCAAATGGCACAAGATTCAGTGTCACAGCAAACCCAGATTACCTCATCACAGCAAGTTAACCAGAGTGCTATATGACTTAGAAGAATGTTTCTCCAAAATATAGTAATAAAGGATTAAAATATAATCCCTCAGGCCCAACTTTTAAATAAAAGGTCCCTCCAGGAGGTCTTGTTGAGAGGCTTAAATAAAAACAGCTAAACAAACCATGCAGATCCTCAATCAAAACAAGAGCACCATCTTACAGAGTCCAGCTACTTAACCCAACTCCAAAGTGGAGACAAAGGTTTTGGCGTTATATATTGTTATTAAGTCTCATCCTAAAGTCATAGCAACGAACGTTATACAAGTGTGTTCAGGTCTTTCATTGATAGGATTGCTATGAGTCATCTAAGACTCGACTGCACTTAACAATTTCATATAGTTTCCACTCACATGTTTAGGAAGTGGATGCCACTTCTGCTTCCAAGCCTGTCTTAATCAGTGAGCTCTACCAAACATTATCAACCATATATAACCATTAAGGCATCGTGGCACATTTTAAAGACAATTAAGACATTCCAAAGACAACTGTGCCATTGGTTTGCCAGACACCATCCTGGTGGAGCTCCCAGATTGAGTCAAGTTTGGAAACAGGAGTGACATCCACTTCCTAAACCATATAGATAGGCCTTTTGTACACACACACACACACACACACACACACACAAATATATATATCCCTTATATTTAAAAAGTCAGTTGGGCCTAAGGGTCAAGTCTAGGGTTATTTTATTTTGAAGGAACATTCTTCTAAGTTATACAGCACTCCTCTGTCAATTTGCTGCACTAGGGTAACCTGGGTTTGCTGTGATTCTGAACATTGTGCCACTGGGAAATCATAATGGCTGCCCATGGTAGACAGTATTTGGTGGAGCTCCCAGTTTAAGACAGGTTTGGAAGCAGGAGTGGCATCCACTTCCTAAACCACATGCCTCTGGAAACTCTATGAACTTGGAGAAACAACAATGATTACAGGAAGACTTTAGGCTTTTTGTTCATAGGGTCACTATGAGTTGTGCTCGACCCAATGACAATAAATCAGAACAACTATCAGAAAATGGACAAAGTCAGTTGTTCTTGAATAAAAGGATAATATGGTCTCACAGGCAGTTTTGAGCCCAGTAGGGCTACAGGCATAGATCTGAAGTAGGGGCTGCTGTTTCTTCACTTCCAGAGGTGAACTCAACTCCTGGGTTTGCTTTCAGGGAATGAGGCCATTGTCCCTTGAACCAAGAGAATGAAGAGTAGTGTTGCCATTCCGTGGCAAAATACAGAATAATATTTTTGGCTAATATTGACAACTAATGGAAATTGTACTTCCGGGTTTCAAAAAAGGCTTGAGATCTGTAATGTAATCTCTTTCCTCCATTTCATTTCTCCCTTTCAAAATGGAAATATCTATCCTATACTTGTTATATTTTTAATGATCTTCACCAGTGTTTTGCTTGCATGTGATAATAATGATATTGTTTGATAATTTCCATATTCTATTTGACCACCTTTCTTGAGAATGGGAACAAATATGGATCTCTTCCAGTCAGTTGACCAGGTAACTGTTCTCTAAATTTGCAAACATTAATTGATGAACATTCTAGGGTCGCATCTGTTAATTTAAAGATGCCAATTGCTATCCCCTTGATTCCTGGAACCTTACTCTTTATCAATGCCTTCAGTGCAACCTGAGCTTATTTCTTCATTAACATCGTGTTTATGTGAACAAGAGGCTATTGTGTGTATGGAGCAAGGTTATAATATATGGCTTAAAAATAAGGAAGTTGTGCATGAGGATTGTATCCTCTCTCCATATCTATTCGATCTGTATGCTAAGTAAATTATTCAAGAAATTGGACTCTGTGAAGAATGTAGTATCAGGATTCGGGAAGACTCTTCAATAACTTATGTTATATAAGTGAAACAACTTTGCTTGCTGAAAGTTAAGAAGATATGATGTGCTTGCTGTAGATTATCAAAGAATACAGCCTTCAATAAGGATTGCCTCTCAATTTCAAGAAAACAAAAATTCTTGCCACTGGACCAATAAGTAATGCCATGATGGAGAAAAAATTGAAGCTGTAAATGCCTTCAACTTACATGGATTTATAATCAACGCCCTTGGTATCAGCAGTCAGGAGATGAAGAGACAAATTTATTAGACTGGGAAGGTCTGCAGTCGGGGATCTCCCCAAATTATTGAGGAGTAAATATGTCAGTTTGAAGACTAAGGTTTACCTTAAGTATGTCATGATCTTATCAATCACTTGCTATGCTTTGAGAGCTGGACAATGAACAAAGATGACAGAAAAAAATTATGCTTTTGAATTGTGGTATTGAGGAAGAATATCCCATTGACTGCTAAAAGAACAAACACAACTTGGAGAAGGTGCAGTCAGAGTGTTCCTTAGAAGTAATGGTCACATTACCTCTCAAAGCTTCATCTCACATACTTTGGGCATGTTTTTAGGAGAGGCTAATTATTGGAAAGGGACATCATGCTTGGATAAGTGGAGGGTCAGTGAAATGGAGGAAAATTCTCACCCAGATGGACTGACATAATAAATACCAGAGATTATAAAAATGGTACAGCATAGGAAAGGGTTTAGATCTGTTATTCATAGGGTTGCTATGGATTGTATTTGATTAGACGGCACCTAACAATTACAACAACAATGACATGGACTCACCAAGTTGTGCCAAGAAATCTGGAGGACAACCACTTGGCCAACTGACTGGAAGAGATCAATATTTGTTCCCATTCCAAGGAAAGGTGACCCAACAGAGTGTGGAAATTATCCAACAATATCATTGATATCACGTGCAAGCAAGATTCTGCTGAAGATTATCCAAAACCAACTGGAACAGCACATCAACAGAGAACTGGCAGAAGTCCAGGCTGGGTTTAGAAGGGGTCATGGTATTAGGGATGTTGTAACTAATGTTAGATGGATCTTAGCTGAAAGGGAATACCAGAGGAATGTCTGTGTTTCATTGAGTATGCAAAGGCATTTGACTGTGTGGGTCATAAACTGTGGTTGACTCTGAGAAGAATGGGAATCCCAGAACACTCGATCATGCTAATACGAAAACTATACTTGGACCAGGAGACAGTCATCAGAACAGAGCAAGGAAACACTGCATGGTTCAAAATTGGGAAAGGTGTACGCCAAGGATGTGTACTATCCCCATACTTTTTCAATTTATATGCAGAACAGATTATCTGGGAGGCTGGGCTGTATTAGGAGAAGTGTGGCATCAGGATTGGTGGAAGATTCATCATCAACAAACTGTATTATGCAGATGACATAACCCTCCTTGTTGAAATTGAAGATGACATAAAGCGCTTGCTGCAGAAGGTCAAGGACTTCAGCCTTGGATTGAGGCTCAATATCAAGGCAACAAAGATTCTCGTCACTGGTACAATTGGCATAATCAGGATAGATGGGGAAGAGATTAGGATTGTTCACAGCTTTAGTTTGCTTGGCTCCACAGTCAACACTCTTGGCACCAACAGCCAGGAAATTAAAAGACATATTGCAACAGGAAAGTCTGCTGTTAGGAACCTCTCTAAAGTACTCAATAGCAATGGTGTGTCTCTGGAGAGTAAGGTGCATCTGATATAGGCCATAGTCTTTGCAATCACTTGCTATGCATCAGAGAGCTGGAACATGACTAGGGAGGATAGAAGGAGAATTGATGCCTTTAAGCTGTGGTGCTGGAGAAGAGTATTGAATACACCATGGACTGCTAAGAAAACAAACAGGTTCGTCCTGGAGAGGGTTAAACCGGGCTGCTCCTTGGAGGCAAAGATTCTGAAGCTTTGTCTGACATACTTTGGACATGTTACAAAGAGGGACAAGTCCTTGGAGAAGAACGTCATGCTTGGGAGCATGGAGGGATAGCGCAGGAGAGGAAGACCCCTTATGAAGTAGATTGATTCAGTGACTGGAGTAATGGGGGTGGGTTTGTTGAAGACAGACTAGCACAGGACAGGGCAGGGTTTAGGGCTGTTGTAAACAGGGTGGCTATGAGTTGCAGGTGACTTGACGGCACATAACAACAACAACCAAAACAACGTGGTGTCCTAGGCTTAATAGGTCTATATAAGGGATATACGGGAGACCATGAAATGGAGCATTTTTTTTATTACCAAGGACTTTATTATATGTGACTATCAGTGTATAGAAAATAACTACTACCCTCCTGAAATATAAACTCATGAAAATTTGGAGAGGTAAATGTTAAGAACTGACAAAAGCAGAAATCTGTATAGTATGGCACATGTGTTGTAGGGATAAGCTTTTGTACAGGCTTCATATTTAGATCTCCTTTGAATATTCACTGTTTCTTAAGAGCGGTTTAGGAAATCTTTGAAAGATTCATTTTACTACAAGAACGAACAGACTTTTTGGAGTCTACCGGGATTTGTACTTGAAGATATTCCAGTCAGCAAAGGGTCATGCCGAGCATTCTGCAGACAGAATTGTTTCAAATCTGCGGCTGCCTGGGAAAACTTCATGCGGTTGAGCCCAGCTTCCAACTGAAGCTGCTGAACCACTTTCTTCATCGCGACAACACCAGAGGAGCCAGACGTGGCGTGATAAAGAGTGAGGCCGATTCTCCTCTCAGGAGCATGATTTTTTAAGTAAACTAAACTTCCTTAATTTTGATAGTGTGACGACAGAGTTACTGCTAAAAATATAGTTGATAAACAAGGCTTCCTCTTCCCCATTGATGTTTAACCCCTAAGAATCCACCTTATTCTAACATCTGTGTTAGATAGAAGAATACCTGGGAGACCAGAGGGAACTTTAGGAGAGTAATAGGTTAGAAGCACCTAGTAATAGAATATTCTATTATAGAGCTAGAATAGTATCTAGTAATAGATTGGTAGCTGCTGTCTTGGAAAAATGAATTCCAGAAGAGCCCCGATTTCCTCCCTCTTGATAGCAAGTATTAGGATATAAGATTATCACTAGCAAAACAAGCAACCATTTTTCAAGAGTTATGAAAGATTCACTAGAGATGAAATAGGACAGGCTAACACTAAAATAATGGTGTTTGTTGTTTGGGTGTGTTGTTTTTTTCTCTGTGTGTGTGTGTGTGTGTGCGCGCCATTGTGTCAGAACTACCCATAGCTAACCCTACAGTGGTTTTTCAGGGGCAGTTTAATCACAAGAGAGGTTGCCCATTTTTCTCCTGCAGAGCAGCTGGTGTATTTGAAGAGCAAGCCTTCTGGATTGCAGCACAATTTCTAACTACTAAGTCACCAGAGCTCCCGAATTATTGCTTTATATGCCTATACAATAATAAGGTGCGACTGATACAGGCCATGGCCTTTGCAATCACTTGTTATGTTTCAGACAGTGGGACAATAACTAGGGAGGATAGAAGGAGAATTGATGCCTTTGAGCTGTGGTGCTGGAGAAGAGTATTGAATGTACCATGGACTGCCAAGAAAAAAACAGGTTCATCCTAGAGAGGGTTAAACTGGGCTGCTCCTTGGAGACAAGGATTCTGGGGCTTCATCTTACATACTTTGGACATGTTTCAAGGAGGAACAAGTCCTTGGAGAGGGACATCATGCTTGGGAGGGTGGAGGGACAGCGCAGGAGTGGAAGACCCTCTCTATGAGGTGGATTGAGTCAGTGACTGGGATAGTCAGGGTGAGTGTATCAGAGGCAGTGAGATTGGCACAAGACAGAGCAGGGTTTAGGGCTGTTGTATATAGGGTAATTATGAGTTGCAGATAGCAACAGTAGTTTCTATTATTGTTGTTGTTATGTGCCATTAAATCTCTTGCTACTCTTAGCGACCCTGTGTACAACAGCTCTGAATTTTGCTCTATCCTGAGCCAACTTTATTGTCTCTTATACACATATATGATAGATGTATAAGATAGACTCCTGATAGACTTCTTAATAGATGAGTCAATCTATCTCACTGAGGGTCTTACTGTCTTGCGCTGTTCCTCCTTTCTTCCAAGTATGATGTCCCTTTCCAAGGATTGGTCCCTCTTTGCAACATGTCCAAAGCATGTCAGAATCTTTGCCTCCAAGGAGCAGTCTGGTTTCGCCCTCTCCAGTAGGAACCTGTTCCTTCTCCTGGCAATCCATGGTATATTCAATGCTCTTCTCTAGGACCACACTTCAAAGGCATTAATTCTCCTTATATTATCAGGTTAGATTTTTTAAAAAAATATTGTTGCTGCTTGTTTGTTCTAGTTTTCACTTTACCATTATTCTACACATCTGTATTCATGTCTCAGAGAAGCGGTTGTTAAGGGAAAGAAAGAACAGGGAAGAGGAGACTTCCACACTTTTATTTTTAAAACCATAAGAAACTGCTAAGAGAAGGAACACTTTCCAGTCATAGAAATCCCTTTTAGATCATGCATCCTGAGAGAAAGAAGGATCCCATTCTTAAGAATGCATTTGTTCCTTCCATTTAGAGAGTCGTAGAGGACGCTTAGGGCATGAGAAGAAAGAAACTGGTAGATCTTGGTGGCTGTAATCCTCACCACATTGTAGTCATGTGCACAATGGTAACCACAAAGTGAGCACATGAATGTTGTTGTTATGTGCCATCGAGTCACCTGTGACTCATTGGTCCCAAGATAAGGAACTATGAGAAGTTGATGTGTTTGGAATCACAGTACCCGAGGAAGCTTCATATATAAGCTATTAGATCAAGGGCTGGTCAATGGGAGATAGATGTGAAGGGAGTGGGTAGAAGTGGATGGGTATCCTGGTGGATGGTGAAGCAGGGAAATAAGTGGGTAAAGACACCTGTGTAAAAGGTAGGACAACACTAACACTAATTTTTAACTCCACAATAAGGGATATACCTTTAACTTGCTGGTCTGTCTGATACTTCTCTAAATCTGAACATTCACATTAAGACAGACTAGGAATAAGGATTGGCCATCCACTTCTGAAATAGCAGGCCTCTGAAAACCCTATGTACAACAGACAAGAGCACATGAATTGGGATAGTTAATTTCTTCTTTCTGAGCCAAGAAAGCCTAGGCTGTTACACTTGCAAACTGTATGCATACATATAAAAGCATAGGTAGCTTCATAGAATTTCTATTTGTTAAAGCAATTGACTTGCTTGACATTTCTTGAAGAGTGTCTGGAAGGTTTGAACTGTCAAGTTTTAAGTTAGCAACATCGCAACTAACACACTGCACCTCAGCTCTGTAAAATCACACCCCTTTACAACTTTGGAAACACGCTGAAGGGTCTCCATGCATCAAATTCATTGAAGGTGGCAGTGGATTTGTTTGCTTGATTTTAGTTTACATATAGGAGAAGTGTCTCTGGGTGGTGAAAATGGTTGAGATCTAGTAGCCAAAAAATTGGCTCTTGATACACACCCAGAAGAGCCTTGGAAGAGTAGCCAAGTTATCTGCTCCTGAAATGTCTCAATCTTGGAAAGTGTGGAGAAGTTCTACTCTATAGATATGGGGTTGCCCCTCAGCTAACAATAACATCTATATACACTTGAGGGAAAGGAGCCTTCAAGACCCGCCTTTAAGGAACTAAAGCACAGAGTTACCAAAACTCCTAGGATTATAGCATTTTGTTGTCATAATTATTATTGTAATAATTTCTTACTGATGAGAGCCAGAATAAAAAAGAATATAGAAGTTAACTTTGCCAAGGAGTCCTTGGATAAATCAAATTGTTAAACACTTAATTACTAGGCAAAAGATCTGTAGGTTTAACCCACAAAAGTTTAGTTATCTGCTTCCAGAAAAAAATATAGGGTTAATGAAATTTAAAAACACCGGCTTAAATATATACCATTGTGTTAAAAAGATTTGCTCTTAGAGAACTATACAAAAATAATTCTGTGATCCATAATCTTTCTGCTTTCTTACATATCTCAAAGCAATTTGTCTCACTATTGCTAAAGTTAAAGCAAAATTTGCATCAATGGAAAGTAGAAATCAGCCTCCTTTTCATTTGTTTCCTTTGATGATGGGTTTCTGAAGGGAGGGTAAGAAACTGCTTACTATCTTATTTTCCAGAAACCTTTTCCTCTGAGTAAAACAAACTCAAAGGGACGTCAAACAGCAACTTTGACTGAGACTCTGACTTAAATAACTATATTATACTTTTGACATCTAACACCGAATTCCACTAGTCCTCACACCATTCTCTATTTAAAAAGACAACATCTGACTGTTTTTTGGAGTGACAGCAAATTCCATTTGGACACCTGCTTGCCAGATGTCTGTAGCAACACATGCACCCTACTATTTCGCCTGCAATATTTACCACATACTACTTTCCCTCTTTGGCTGCAGTGGAAACAGAGCCTGCAGAAAGCACTACAGCTCTTCACCATATTTTTTCACATTGCTCTTTTATCTTGTCTTATTCATATGTTTTCACTTTTCCTTCCAACTCTATTTTTACTTAACAGCACTTACTCAAAGACTTATTCAAAATCCACAAGTAATTTCTTTCTTTCTTTAAAAAAATACTGATAAGTGGGAATTAATTTAGGCATTAAATTAAAAAAAAGTAAACATTGACAAATTGAGGTGTATTACATTTGTTTTCCTGCTGTTGTTTTTGTTGTTAACTGTCGTCAAGTCGTAGGCTACTCATAGAAACCTTATGAATGAAAGACCTGAACACTGTATAACTTTCATCATTTGTCCAGGTTTGTAAGGTTTCTAAAGGCAAGCTATTTCGGAAGTGGGTACCAATCCTGCTTCCAAGCTTGTTTTAACCGGGGAGTTTCACTAAGCACTGTCCACCATGGGTGACCATTATGCATTTGACACATTAGTGTCACAGTGTTCAGCATGACAGCAATCATGAGTTAACTCTGTACACCAAGTGGACAGAGCAGGGCTATACAATCCTGAAGAACTCCAAGTCTAGCAGCCAAGGGCTAGGTGGATTTCAGAAGGGGAAAATTAATATTTTGCTGCTACCAACAGGCGGGAAAACCAGAACACAGCAATCCTTAACAATTTGGTCTCAACTTGTCTTGACTATTCCACATATCTTGCTTAACTCCATTTCAGGGAAGATGTCTATGCAAATCTATTGTGGATTTTTTTAACAGTGGATTATTTTAAAATGTGTTATGAAACACAAACTATGTTTAATTGATACTGCTAGATAATTCTCTTACAAGTATTTGCCTTTGCAGTTGAGGTAGCTCCACCTCATAGCAAACCTATGATAGCAGAACAGAACATTGCTTCACCCTGTGCCACACTTACATTCCCTGCTAAGCTCATTATGGTAGTTTCTGTGTCAATTCATGTGGATGATATCTTTCTCTTTCTCCTGACTTTACCAAACATACTGTTCTTCTCTAGGCCCCAGTATGAAGACTAAATTTCACCCTCCTCTCATTCAGGGAGCATTCTGGTTATACTATCTTTGAAAAAAGATTTCTTTCTGTTTGTAGCTTAAATTACTGTAAATTCAGTCTTGGTGAGTTGGTACCTCTCACAGCAATGCCCCATTATATATCCAGGGCTGTAGATCCTAACAGAAATAGATTTCCCATCTTCCCTCTCTCAGAGTCACTGGTGGTTTGAGCCACAGTAGATGTTAGACTTTTAGATTAGCAGTACAAATGGATACAGGCTATATCACTAGAATTTCCTCTTCATCTTTAATGGCTCATTTAATGATTTTCACAACCACTGTAATTTATTTAGAAAAAAAATCTTAAATTGTGATTAAAAGAAAGTTCCCAGAAAATGTGGGTTTTCACTCATTCATTGTTACATATTTTCTTCCCTCTGACTCCCTGAGTCTTCCTCCAGTCCACTTTGCAATGCACCTCTAGTTCTAGATTTTTGTCATATGTATAAAGGCTAAGCACATGCTCCTTTCAGATAATTCTACCCCTCCTCAGTTCCAATGCAGTGTTTGTTATCTAGACACTCTTTTCCTTTTTTTTTAAAACCTCCACCCTGTCAGTCTTATTTTATAACAGCAGTGTTATGCATTATTTGTCCTTTCGTGACTGAAATTCTTCACCCAGTTAAAACGAGGAGAAACAGTTGTAAGCAGAAGCTAATGACTGGAATGTGGAATGTGAGATGCATGATGTAGAAAAACCAGACATTGTTAAGAAGGTAATGGAAAGCATAAATACAGACGTCATAGATATTGGTAGAATGAGATGAATTGGCATTTTGAACCATATGATCATGTGATCAACTACACTGGATATGAAAAGGTGAGAAAAAACAGGGTTGTGTTCATAGTTAAAAAGGCCATATTGAAATACAATGTGAGTGACCAGATGGTATCCATATACATACAAGGAGGAGCTGTTAATACAACTATCATTCAAATTTATGCACCAAAAATTTGAGGCAAAAAGAAGGAAAGAAATGACTTCTACCAACTTGTGCAGGCAGAGATTGATCGAACATGCAAGACATATTAATAATAATGGGTTATTAGAATGCAAATGTTGGTAATAGGAAAGAAGTATCAGTAGCTGGAAAACACAGACCTGGTGACAGATATGAGGCTGGGGACAGAATGATAGAATTCTGTACAGTGATTCATTTTTGCGAATACCTTTTGTAAGAAATGTAGACGCAGCCTATACACATGAATTTCCTCTGATGGTATGTACAGGAATCAGATTCATTAGATTGTGGAAAGAATTGTTGGAGAAATTCAATATCAGTTGTGAAAACTAAGCCAGTGCTGATTTGTGGAACTACTCACATGCAAGTTTAAATTAAAGCTAAAGAAAGTCAAATCAAATTCACAGGAATAAAAGTTTGATCTTGAATTTATCCCACCTGAATTTAAAAATCAACTCTGAAACAACATTAAGGTCATCAACACAATTGAATGAAGACCAGATAAGCTGTGGGAGGATATCCAGGATATCATCCATGAAGAATGCTAAAGGTAATTACAAAGATGGAAGAAGAAGGAAAGACCACAATGGATGTCAGAGAGACTCTAAATATTGTGCTAGAGAGTGCTGAGAACCCAAGGCAAAGGGAAGAAATGAAGAAGATAAGGAGCTGAGTAGAAGATTTCAAATGGCAGTGCAGTAAGATAATGCAAAGTATTATAATGAGATGTGCAAGGAATTGGAGTCTGAAAATCAAAAGGGCTGAACTCACTTGGCATTTCTTAAACTGAAGGAACTAAAGAATCATTTCAAGCCTCGAGCTGAAATACTTAAGGATGCTATGTTGTTGTTGATTGCCTTCTAGTCGAGTACGACTCATAGCTACCCTATGAACAAAAGGCCTGAAGCCCCTCTACAACTATCAGCATTTATCAAAGTTCATAGTTTCTGGAGGCATGGCTTTTAGTAATTGGATGCTGCTCCTGCTTCCAAACCTGTCATAGCATGTTATTGTTTTTAGGATACTATAGGCAGAATATTAAATGATCCAGGAAGCATTAAAAGAAGATGCAAGGAGTATATAGAATTATTATACCAAAGAGAATTGGTTGACCCAGAAAAATTTAATGAAACAACATATGATTAAGAGGCAATGGTGATGAAGGAGGAAGTGCAAGCTGAGCTGAAGGACTTGGTCAAAAACAAGGCCCAAGGAATTGATATAATGTCAAGTGAAATATTTCAAAAAACAGATGCTGCCCTGGATGTGCTTACCTGGTTGTGCCAATAAATTCTGAGGCCAACTGACTGAAAGAGATCTGTATTTATTCTATTTTTTTTAAAAAAAGAGTGATCCAACAGAGTGGGGAAATTATCAAACAATATCACTAATACCACACACAAACAAAATCCTGCTTAATATTATACAAAAACAAAACAAACCCACTGGAACTCTACATCGACAGAACTACCAGAAGTTCAAGGTCAATTTACAAAAGATTGTGGCACTAGAAACATTATCAATGTCAGATGGATCTTGGCAAAAAGCAGAGAGTATCAAAGAAATGTCTGTGTTTCATTGGTTATGCAAAGGCATTTGACTGTGTGGATAACAACGTATTATGGCTAACTTTGAGGAGAATGGGAATCCCAGACACTTCATTGTGCTCATGTGAAACGTATACTTAGACCAGGATTCAGTCCTCAGAACATAGCAAGGAAACAGTGCATAGTTCAAAATCAGGAAAGAAGTTTGTCAGGGATATGTCCTGCCTCAATACCTTTTGAATCTATATGCAAAATAGATCATTCAGGAGGCTAGGATTTATGAGAAGGAATGTGGAATCAGGATTGGGGGTAGAGACTCATCATCAATCTGTATTCTGCAGATGACACAACCTTGCTTGCTGAAACTGAGGAGGACCTGAAATACTTGCTGCAGAAGATCAAGGACTGCAGTCTTCTATATGACGTTCAACCTCAAGAAGACATTTTCACCCCTGGGACAATTGTCAACACTTTGATGGATGGAGAAGAGACTGAGGCTGTTAAAAATTATAACTTGCTCAGCTCCACAATTAACACTCTTGGCACCAGCAGTCAGGAAATCAAAAGATGAATTTCACAGGGAAAATCTGCTATCAGGGACATCTCCAGAATACTGAAAAGCAATGATGTCAGTCTAGAGACTAAAGTGTGCCTGATTTAGGCCATGGTCTTCACCATTACTTCCTATGCATCAGAGAGCTAGACAATGACTAAGGACGACAGAAGAATAGATGTCTTTGAGTTGTGGTGCTGGAGAAGAGTCTTGAACATACGGACTGTCAAGAAAATCCTCTTGGAGAGGGTTAAACCAAGTTTCCCCTTGGTGGCTAGAATTTTGAAACTCCATTTCACATACTTAGGACACATGGCCAGGGGGGACAAGTCCTTGGAGATGGATATCATGCTTGGAAGGGTGGAGCAACATTGCAGGAGAGGGGGATCATTGATGAAATGGATTGATACAGTAGCTGGAATAATGAGAGTAGGTTTGTAGGAGACAGGATGGCTCTGAATAGGGTAAGCTTCAGAGTTGTACAGAGTTATTATGAGTCACAGGTGACCAGACTTATTAATTTTTTGTAGTGTTTCACAAGCTCATTGTTTTTCAATGCTGCATAAAATTCCATTTTGTGACTGTACCACATTTTTCTATCCATTTGTTTGAGTAGAGAACTCCATGGACAGTTATGTAGCTAATTTCTCTTTGCTATGGTAAATAATACAACAATAAATATGGGTATGCATGGATCTGTTTTAGTCATGCTCTGGTTTCTTTAGGGTATATTCCCTGCAGTGGAGTTTGGGTCAAATGTTACTTGTATTTCCAGATTTTGGAGCAAGTGCCAGATATCCTTTCCATCAGCTTGTGAAAATAAGAGTTCCAATCTCTTCACAAACTTGCCAGGACTTGTTGCTTACTGTCCTGTTGAACTTTGTTACTGGTGTAAGATGATATCTCATAGTTATTTTGATTTGCATCTCTACTACCAAAAGCAATTTACACATTTAATGCAATCCCAATACAAATACCAACCCCATTCTTCAACGAGATGGAAAAGGCAATCTCCAATTTCGTATGG
>NW_006399762.1:6547602-6553351 GCF_000299155.1 Elephantulus edwardii
TTGTTTGATGAAGTATCTATTCATATCTTTTACCCATTTTGTGATTGAGTTGTTTACCTTTTTCTCATTGATGTTCTGGAGTATTCTATGAAAATTTGATATGCATTTCTTATTCGATATGTCATTACCAAACATTTTTCCCAGTTTATGGGTTTCATTTTTACCCTCTTAGAGAAGTTTTTTTGATATACACAGAATTTGATTCTTTAAAAATCCCATTCATCTATTTTATTCTGTCTTGGCTGTAGGGTATTTGTTATGCTTGGAAGTAAGTTTGTTGTGTAGATTAAGGCTTCTAAAGTTGTTCCGAGTTTCTCTGATGAATTTTATAGCAATATTTTTCTCTAGATCCATGATCCACTTCGAGTTAGGTCTTATGCATAATGTGAGTTGTAGGTATTGCTTACATTTTCTGTAGGTAGTGTTCTAATTTTGCCAACACCATTTATTAAAGAGACTGTCATTTCTTCATTTAACTGATTAAGTCTCCTTTTAAAAAAATTAGTACCATTGGTAGATGAATTGATATCTCAGTTCTCAGTTCTATTCCATCCATCCATTTGTCTGTTGCTGTACTATTACTACGCTGTCTTGACTATCACAGCTGTGTAATAGGATTTGAGATCTAAGGGTGTGATGCCTCCTACCTGGTTTTTCGTTTTCATTAGTGCTTTGCTTAATTTTCCATTTCAGATAACACTGGAAATTGCCTTTTCAAGAATGGAATTGGTATTTGTATTGGAATGGCAAGGAACTTGTAGACTCGTTTTGGTAGAATTGTCATTTTCATGCTAATGAGCCTTCCTACTCACGAACATGATATATTCTTCCATTTCTCTAGGTCTCTTTTTGTTTGTTGCAGTAATTTTTTTGTATTTTCTTTGTGTAGATTTGTTCTTAAGTATTTCATCTTGTGATGAATCGTTGTTTTTAGAATTAGTTTTCTTGTTTCCTTTTCTATGGTCTCTTTGTTACCGTAGAGACTCCAACTGCTTTTTGTATGTTGATTTTGTATCCTGCTACTTTGCTGAATTGCTTAAACATGTACAATGGTTTTCTTGCTGGATCTTTAGGGATTTCTAAGTATACTATCATATTCTCTGCATATATATATAGTTTTCCTGCCTCTTTGCCAACTTGGGTGACTCTTATTTTCTTCTTTTGCCTTACTACTCTTGATAAGACTTCCAGTGAAATTTTGAATAGGAGTGGTGATAGTGGCAATCCTTGCTTAATTTCTGTTTTCAAGGGGAATGCCTTTAATCTCTCTCCATTGAGAATGATATTGGCTCTTGGTTTTGCATACACCCTTTTCTCCATGTTGAGGAAATTCTTCTCTATTCCTATTTTGTTTAATGTTTTAATCAAGAAATGGTTTTAGATTTTGTCAAAAGCTTTTGCTGCATCAATTGATAGGATCATGTGGTTCTCATTCTTTGCTTTGTTAATGTGATTAATTGCATTAATTGTTTTTGTTGAATTATCCCTACATACTTGCTATTAATCCCACATGGCTATGGTGTGAATGATATTTTTGATAAATAGATTCTCTTGGCCAGGATTTTGTTGAGTTTTTTGTCTATGTTCATGAGAGATATTGGTCTATAGTTTTCTATAATGGTGGTGTCTTCACCTGACTTTGGTATCAGGGATTTGTTTGCTTCCTAGAATGAGTCTGGGAGTATTGCATCATTTTCTATTTTCTGAAATGCTTTATGTAGAATTGATAACAGTTCTTTTCTGAATGTTTGGTAAAATTCAGTAATATAGCCATCTGGCACTGAGCTTTTTCTTGTTGGAATTAGTTTTATGATTTGTTACATTTCTTCTTTTGTAATGGGTCTCTTAAGGTGTTCTACTTCAGTCTGTGTCAGTTTGGGTGTGTTATAAGTTTCTAAGTGTTTATGTCCTATATTTTTTCATTTGTTTGAGTATAATTTTGAATAAAATTTCATTATTAACCTTTTCATTTCAGTTGATTCTGTTATGACAATTCCATTTTCATTTCTTATTCAGACTGTTTGAATATTTTCTTTCTTTTCCTTTGTTAGTTCTCTTAGTGGTTTTTTAATTTTATTGAACTCTTTGAAGAACCAACTTCTGATCTTGTTGACAATTTCAATTGTTTTTCTATTTTCTGTTCCATTCATTTTTTCTCCAGTTTTTACAGTTTAATTTATTTTAGAGGTTATCAGATTTTCTGTTCTTTTCCTATTTGTTGGTGATGTTGGATTAAATAATTGATATTCCTTATTTCGTTCCTTTTGACATGTTTGCTTATTGCTATTAATTTATCTCTAAGTACTGCTTTGGATGTTTATGTGAGATTTTGCTAAGTTGTGTTTTAATTTTTTTGTTTTAATAAACACTTTTTTTCATTATTATACACATATGTTTAAGCAGGGTGTTGTACAGCTTTCTTATGTATGCAGTTTTTCCTCCTTTATCCTCTTGTAACTCATTTCTGATTTTGTAGCATAATGGTCTGAGAAAATGCTTTTGCATTATTTCTATGTTTTTAATTTATTGTTGCTTGTTTTGTCAGCTATTCTGGAGAATTATCTATTCTGGAGAAAGTCTCATGTGTTTTGGAGAAAAATGTATAATGAGCTTTTTGAGGTGCATTACCCAGAATACATCCAGGAGATCAAGTTGGTTGATTGTTTAGTTTAATTCTTCAGGATCTTTAGTTTGTTTCTTTCTGGTAGTTCTGTCATTAATGATAAATGTGTGTTGAAATCTCCTACTACTGTGTTGTTGTTTATTTCTTTTTTTTCAGTTCTGTTACTGTTTGCTTTGAGTATTTTGCAGCTTTATCAGTTGGTACATAGTTATTTATTATGGTTATGTTCTCTTGTTCTGTTGATCCTTTAAGCATTATATAGTGTATTTACTTGTCCATATAATTTTAACACCCAAGTACATTTTATCAGAGATTAATATTGTTACTGCTGCTTTTATTCTTGTTGTCAGTCCCTTGGTATATTTTTTCCATTCCTTTTATTTTTAGTCTGTCTTTATCTTCATTTTTCAAGTTTGTTTCTTTTAGACAGCATATGCTACTACTGCTACTCTTTTTCTCTTCATTGGTACATTTAAACCATTCACATCCATTGTAATTATTGACAGGTAAGGTTTTATTGTTATTGTTTGGCTGAGTTCTTTTCTATGTTGTTGCTAGTTACTTTGATCCTCCTATTTGTGGCATCTTTGTGAGAAGGACTTCCTTTAGTAATTCCTGCAAAATTGATCTTGTTTTTACAAACTAGTTTCTGCTTTTCTGATAATATCCTGATGTTTTTGTTATTTTTGATTGACAATTTTGCTGGGTATTATTGTTGTTCTTGGCAACTCATTGTGACCCTGTGTTGTTGTTGTTGTTGATTGCTTTTTAGTTGAGCATGACTCATAGTGACCCTATGAACAAAAGGCTTGAAGCCCCTCTACAACTATCAACATTTATCATAGTTCATAGAGCTTCTGGAGGCATGTTATTTAGAAAGTGGATGCCACTCCTGATTCCACAACAGCCTTAAACCCTGCTCTATCCCTTGCCAATCTTATTGTCTCTGGCACACCTATCCCCAGTGACTAAATCAATCCATCTCATTGAGGATCTTCCTCTCCTGCACTGTCCCACTACCCTCCCAAGCATGACGGCCAAGGACTGATCCCGCCTTGCAACATATCGAAAGTATGTCAGACGAAGTTTCCGAATCCTTGCCTCCAAGGAGCAGCCTGGTTTCACCCTCTCCAGGTCGAGCTTGTTTATTCTCCTAGCAGTCAATGGTATATGCAATATTCCTTTCCAGCACCACAGCTCAATGGCATCAATGCTCCTTCCATCATTCCTAGTTATTGTCCAGATCTCTGATGCATAGCAAGTAATTGCAAAGACCATTATATGTATCAGGTGCATCTTAGTCTTCAAACTGACATAGTTGCTCTTCAGTACTTTGGAGAGGTCTCTGACAGTAGACCTTCCCAATGCAATTCACCTTTTAATTTCCTGGCTGCTGTTACCAAGAGTGTTGATTATAGATCCAAACAAACTGAAGCTGTTTACCATCTCAATATCTTCACCATCTATCATGATGCTGACAATTTGCCCAGTGGTGAGAATCTTTGCTTTCTTGATATTGAGCTTCAATCCATATTGAAGACTACAGTCCTTGACCTTCTGAAGAAAGCATTTCAGGTCCTCCTCAGTTTCAGCAGGCAGGGTTGTGTTATCTGCATAAAGCAGGTTGTTGATGAGTCTACCTCCAATCCTAATGGCACACTTTTCCTCATGGAGCCCAGCCTCCTGGATAATATTTTTTGCATATAGATATGGAGATAGGAGACATCCTTGATGCACACCCTTCCCAATTCTAAATCATGTAGTGTTAATTGTTCTGTTCTGATGACTGCCTCTTGGTCCAAGTATAGATTTCACATAGACACAATCAAGTGTTCTGGGATTCCCATTTTTCTCAGTGTCAGCCAGTTTGTTGTGGTCCATATTTGTAGTTGATGCTTGTGTTCTCTGAGTGTTTGATATATGTCATTCCACTATTTCCTTGCTCACACAGCTTCTTGCTGAGAAATTGGCATCTAATATTATTTTTTCTCCTTTGAAGCTTATTATTCTTCATTTTCCTCTAGCTGCTTTCAGAATTCTCTCCTTGTCTTTGATTTTGTACAATTTGAGCATGGTATGTCTTGGTGTTTTTCTTTTGGGTATATTCTATATGTGGTTCATTCAGCTTCTTGGATGTATAGTCTCTCACTCTTCATAATACCTGCTACTCTTTCACAAATTTTTCAATGCCTTTTTAAAAATTTTCCTGTTCTAGAATTCTAGAATGTTATTCCTTTCAATGGTGTCCCACATTATTCTTAGGCTTTCTTAATTTTCTTTCCCTTTTGATTCCACTTTTTGTTCTAACATAGCAATGCTGAGAGCTAAATCTTCTATTTCACGGATTTTGTACTCAATCTCTTTAATTCTGCTCATCTATCTCTCCAATATTTTGGCAGATTCGGAGATAATGGTCTTAATATTCTGGATTGCTTATTGTTTCTTGTTTTTTTTAAGGTTTCTAAAGCCTCATATTTTAAAAAATCTGCATTGTCTCCAATTGTCTTTTTTTTAATTCCCCTTGGCTTTTGCTAGTACATTCTACTATTCTTCAAGTTTTTCTATCATCTTTGAAAATAATTGATCATTGTTCTTTTGAACTCTGTATCAGAAAGTTCCATCAGACTTTCTAGCTTCAGGGAATTGATCCTGAGTTTTGATCAATTGTATAGAATGTGATATCTTGCTTTAGTTGTGTGTATTATTTGTGGTCATCAGCTTCCTCCACATCATTTCTGTGATAGAATTTTTCTTTCCTTGGGGTGTAGCAGGTCCTGGGTCTGATTGCTTTGGCTGGAGAGCTCACCACTCTGGAAGAGGGAAGGGCAACTCATCCTTCTTTAATATCTCTCTGGTTCTTGGGCTAGCAGGAAGACTTGGTTCATCTGCAGACTTCAACATTCCAGTAAGGAGGGGGAGGGCCACTCATCTTGTCTATGATCCTTCCTCTCTGATCCTGTGGCAAGATTCCCTGAAGCTGGGGAGCCCACTGTGAAACAAACTTGCTCTGCCTCTGGTCTTTCCTCTCTGGTCCCCCAGTGGGAGGGAATGTTTACTGTGGCTGTGTAGCCACAAGTTTCTGAAAAGGAAGTTTAGGAAAGCTCATCTATTTCTATTTCTATTTCT
>NW_006399762.1:6553531-6555489 GCF_000299155.1 Elephantulus edwardii
TATTTCTATTTCTATTTCTATTTCTATTTCTATTTCTATTTCTATTTCTATTATTTCTTCTTCTCTTGTTCCACAGCTAAGTTCTCTGTGGTTGTGGAGCCCCTCTGGAAGGGAAGTAGCTCTGCCTCTCTCCTGGGGCTGTTGGGTCAATTGCCCCAGCTCGGGAGCACACCCAAAAGGGAACTTGAGAACTCACCTCACTTCTGCTTCTTCCTGTCCAATCTAGTTGCAAAGTTCTCTGTAGCTACTGAGTCTGCTTGCAAGGAAACTTTCTCTGCCTCTGTCTGTAGGCTGCTGGGAACCACCATAATTTAAAGGCACCGATTCTTCTTCATGCTTCTTTATTCATTGTCCAGCTTTTGCATGCACTTGTTGGTGTTATATGCTGTCAGCTCAGAACTGATTAATCACTGACACTCTAGTAGATTTTCAGAGGCATGAAAAAGCTGGTTGATCCAAACCACCTCCTCTGGGTTAATAGTGTAATTCTTTACCTCTAAGCCAGTAGAACTCACCACATGTTTATGAAGCCACTGAAGATTCTATGTCTGAGTCAGGCACTTCTTAGTCCTAAAAATGATATCTTCCCTTTATAAAACTTTTAAAGAAGTCTTTTGCATAATATTTGCCCAATGTATAAAGTCCTTTGATTTTTTTTTTCTGCTGTGCCATGGGGACTAATTGTAGATTTAAGTGAAACTAAAACTTTAACAAATCACTATTTCTCTGTTTCTAAGGATGACACGGGTAGATTTATTTTTTCTTTATATTAAGATATATTTCATACTGAGCAGTGTAGTATTTTTGTCTTCAATGGAAGATCTTTGAGCTTTTTTAATTGTAAAGAAATAAAGGCTGATAAGGCATAAGACATAAGCAAGGATGTACCATCAACATGTCTTAGTCATTAACAAATTATTCTTCTTTCAGTTTTGAAGCCCATGCCATTTTTAATTTATTCTGATTTTTTGCATTATTTTTTTAGTATATAGATTGTATAAGTATGACAAAAAGCTATGACCTTGATGCCAATTTATTCTGATCTTAACTCATAATGTATTCCCTTATTCTGGTTAAACTACTTAGTCTAGGTATAGTTGACTTATGGACACAATTATGTGTTCTGGATTTCTCATTCTTTACACTGTTGTCCACAATTTGGTATGATCCACAGAATATGAATCCTTCACAGAGTCAGTAAAATACAAATAAGTATCTTTTTTGTACTCTTAGCTCTTAGTCAAGATATATCTGTCATTAGAAATAATTATCTATGTTCTAGTCTTTTAAATTAGACTTGAATTCCTGGCATTCCTTGTTGTACTATATTTATATTATCTCCAGGAAAATATTAGTTGTACATGACATTAATTATACTTGAAGTTTTTTTCATTTTTATTTTATTGAAAATTTATAGAAAGTTTGAGTTCTCATTCACACATTGATGTACATTTTCTAAACTCCTCAATTCACTTTGTAATGGATTTCTTGTTCCAGATTGTTTAGTGTCACACATACGATGTCCAATCATACATTCCTTTCAGTTAGTCTTTTTCTTGGTCTGTTCCAATACAGTACTCATTATCCATAAACTCTCTTCCTGTTCTCCTTCCTTCCACCCATTAATCTTATTTTATAGCTGTGGTGTGAAGCAGTATTTGTCTTTTTGTAGCTGAGATATTTTACTCATCAGACTTACTCATATTGTGTGGTGTTTTATATTTCACGGTTTTTCAATGCTGAATAATATTCCATCCTGTGACCACAACCCACTTTTTCTATTCATTTGTTTGTTAACAGGCATTTGGGTTGCTTCCATCTCTTCACTGTTGTGAATAATGAAGGAATAAACATGAATGTGCATATATCTATATTATGACTGATTTCTTTGGAGTATCTTCCCATTTGTGGGTTGGCTTCATCAAATGGTATTTCTTCCTCAAATTTTGTTTTTTTTT
>NW_006399762.1:6557924-6559313 GCF_000299155.1 Elephantulus edwardii
GAAAATGAAGACAGAATCATCACCACTGATCTGGTAGGGCAAAGCAGAATCATAAAGGAAGAAAAAGAAGAAAACCTAAGGATAATGTGGGACACCGTCAAGAGAAATAACATGCACAGAATTGGAATCCCTGAACATGAAGAATCAAGTAAAGGTACCAAAAAAGTTTTGGAAGAATGACTAGCAGAAAACATCCCAGGCATAACTAAGAATGAGAAAATAGATATTCAAGAACCTGAGCAAACACCATATAAAATAGACCCCAAAAGAGAAAGAACAAGGCATTTCATGGTTAAATTTTCCAGAACCAAAGATAAGGAAAGAGTCCTGAAAGCTGCAAGGAAGAAACATAGAGTAACCTATAAGGGAGAGCAGATAAGATTAAGTGCCAATTTCTCAGCAGAAACCATTTGAGCAAGAAGAAAGTAGAATGACATATATTGAACACTCAAAGAACACAATTGTCAACTAAGAATATTGTACCCAGCAAAATTCTCCATCAAATATGAAGGAGAGATCAAGATATTCCCAGAAAAACAGAACCTAAGAGAGTGTGTAAAAACTCAACCAGTTTTGCAGGAAACACTGAGATATGTCCTTCTTGCAGAGGTACCACAGAAAGCAGCATGGACCAAAGTAACTAACAACAATATCAAAAAGAATTCAACAAAATGATAGCAATAAAACCCTGCCTTTCAATAATCACACTGAATGTGAATGGTTTGAATGTGCTACTGAAGAGGAGTAGCAAATTGGATAAAAACCCAAAATCCATCAATATGCTGTTTACAAGAGACACACCCAAAAAATGAAGATAAAGAAAGACTAAAAATAAAAGGAATTGGGGGGGGGGAGGAATATAGCAAGCAAGTGACAAGCAGAAAAAAGTAGAAGTAGGGACATTAATCTCTGATAAAATAAATTTCAAAGCAAAAACCATCACAAAGGACAAGGAAGGTGACTACATAATGCTTAAAGGGTCAATAGAGCAAGAGAGCATAACAATAATAACTATCTATGTACCAAATTAAAGACCTGAAAAATACATAAAACAAACATTAACAAAACTGAAAAGACAACACTACTGTAGTAATTGGAGACTTCAATACACCACTCTTAAGAAAAGATAGAACTACCACACACACACAAAAAAAAAAACCTCAACAAAGATATCAAGAATTAAACCACACAATAAACAAACTCGACCTCATAGATATTTATAGGCTAATGCACCCAAAAAACCCACAGTATACCTTTTTCTCTGATGTGCATGGAACATTGTCCCAAATAGATTATATTTTAGGTCACAAGGCAAGCATCAATAAATTAAAAAGCATAGAAATAGTACAAAGCATTTTCTCAGACCACAATGCTACAAAATTAGAAATT
>NW_006399762.1:6560073-6561772 GCF_000299155.1 Elephantulus edwardii
AAAGGACCCCACCAAAAAGAAAGCTTTAGGGCAATATCTCTCATGAACATAGATGCAAAAATCTTGAATAAAATACTGACCAGTAGACTTCAACGATAAATCAAAGAAATAATTCACCATGACCAAGTGGGATTTATAACAGGTATACAAGGATGGTTCAACATAAGGAAAACAATTAATGTAATTCATCATATTAACAAAGAATAAGAACCGCATAATCTACCAATTGATGAATAAAAGGCCTTTGACAAAATCCAACACCCTTTTCTGATTAAAACACTCAACAAAATAGGCTTAGAGGGAAATTTATTCAACATATTTAAAAGTATTTATGCAAACCCAAGAGCCAATATTGTCCTCAATGGAGAGAGGTTAAAAGGTATTCCCATTAAGAACAAGAATTATTCAATATTGAATTGGAAGTCTTAGTGATAGCAATAAGACAAGAGAAGGAAATAAGAGGCATTCAAATTGGCAAAGAGGAGGTAAAGTTATCTTTCTACACAGATATGAAAGTATACCTAGAAAAACCTAAAGTCTCAGCAAGAAAACTATTGGACATAGTTGACCAGTTCAGCCAAGTAGCTGGATACAAGATCAACATACAAAAATCAATTGTATTTCTCTACAGTGACAAAGAGAATACAGAGCCAGAGCTAAGAAAAACAATACCCTTCACAATATTGAAACACAAGATTAAATACTTGGGAGTAAATCTAACCAGAAGCACAAAGGATCTATTCAAAGAAAATTACAAAACATTACTACAAGAAACAAAAATAGATCTGGAAAAGTGGAAGAATATCCCTTGCTCATTGATAGGAAGACTCAATATTGTGAAAATGGTAATACTACTAGAGGCAATTTACACGTTCAATGCAATCCCAATGCAAATTCCAATCCCATTCTTCAAGGAGATGGAAAAGGTAATCTCCAGTTTCATATGGAGTGGAGAGAAGCCCCGAATAAGCAAAGCACTCCTTAAAAATAAAAAAAGGTAGGAGGCTTCTCACTCCCTGATTTTAAATCCTACTACACTGCTGTGGTGGTTAACACAGCATGGTACTGGTACAATGAGAGACACATAGATCAATGGAATAAAATTGAGAACCCAGAAATCAGCCCATCTACCTATGGTCAACTGATTTTTAATAAGGAGATGAAATCAGTTAAATGGGGAAATGACAGCCTAGTCAACAAGTGGTGTTGGCAAAACTGGAAAAATATCTGTAGAAGACTCAAGTGAGATCCACACCTCACTCTATATACAAAAACCAACTCAAGAGGGATCATGGACCTAAGACTAAAACCAAGGACTATAACCTTCATTAGATAAAAGCTTCGAAGAACTCTAGTAGTCCTAATCCACAATGTAAACTGTCTTCCAAGTACCCTAAAAAATCTACAATGAGAAGATAAAATAGATGAATGGAACCTTCTAAAAATCAAATCCTTATGCACAGCCACAAACTTCTCCAACAGGTTAAAAAGGGAAGCCACAGACTGGGAAAATTATTTGGTAATGATATGTCAGATAAGGGACTTATATCTAGAATTTATAAAATACTTGAGCACCACAGCAAGATAAAGGTAAATAACCCAACTGAAAAATGGGCACAGGATATGTACATTTACTTCACCAAAGAAGACATTCAAATGGCCAACAAGCACATGAAAAAGTGTTCAAAATCCCTAGCTC
>NW_006399762.1:6562412-6570155 GCF_000299155.1 Elephantulus edwardii
GATGAGGGAGAGAACAATTTAAAAGTGATATATGATAGGGTATTATGGTTATCACAAGAGTCCAGAATTAAGGTTGCATAGTAGAGTGTACTCAGGGTGGTGGGGGAGGGTATATGGGGATTGTATTCCAAAGAAAGAATTTTTTCTTTTACTTTTCAAAGAGAAGAGCGAACTAGGGATAGGGTGGGCAGGGAGAAATGTGCAACAATGAATGACTAGAAATAAAAACAATTTCTGTAAATGTTCATTAAAATTAATAAAATGAAAAAAGATGAATCACAATGGGAAAGTCTGCTGTCAGATATTTCTCCAAAGTACTGAAGAGCAACGATGTCATTCTGGAGACTAAGGTGCACATGATTCTGACCATGCTCTTTGCAATTGCTCGCTATGCATCAGAATGCTGGACAATGACTAGATATTATTGAAGGAGAATTGACATCTTTGAGCTGGAGAAAAGTACTGAATATGCCACGTACTGTTAGGAGAACAAACAGGTTTGTAGTCTTGGAGAGTTTGAAACCAGGCTGCTCCTTGGAGGCAAGGATACTAAAGGTTCGCCTGATCTATTTTGGACATCTTGCAAGGAGGGACCAGTCCTTGGAGAGTGACATCATGGTTGGGAGAGTGGAGGGACAGCACATAGAGATAAGATGGATTGATTCAGTGACTGGGGTAAGGAGGGTTGGTGTGTTGGAGACAATAAGATTGGCACAGAATAGAGAAAGGTATAGAGCTGTTGTACATAGGGTTGGTATGAGTTGCAAGTGACTCAACGACATATAACAACAACATGCCCCAATTTGCTGCTATGAATACATGTATCACCTTTCAATCTTCTGCATAGATCTTGGTTTGAAGGGTCTTATATTAGTATATATGGAACACTGGTGGCTTAGTGACAAGAGACTGCACTGTAATCCCAAAAGCATATAGTTCGAGGCCACCAGCTGCTCCACAGAAGAAGGATAGGCTGTCTCTTTCTGTGCAATTAATGCCTCTGAAAATCTTCTGGAGGGTCAGCTATGGATTTGTTCCAATTCTATGGTTCACAAAAACAATAACAACATATTATGTATTGGTTAACATGTTTTCTTTATTTCTTTCAACTAATAGATGATCAATGCAATTTCCTCTTTATTAATTTGTGAGTTTGCATTTCCAGGCTCCCATTCTATAATATGAGTTTAGAAACTAAATATTTTTTTGGTTCCCAGATATTTTAAACTCTAGTTCAGTGAAAAAATTCTCACCCCAATGTGATAGTTCTATTTTCAGATATAATTCTCTGATTAGTTTTAAAGAATGAATTTCCTTTGATGTTAGCAAATATTTTTTTAGAAAGAACACATAGTGGATTCAAATATATGCATTCATGTCACTATTGTTAGACTGAGATAAATAAAATATTGCTTTATCATAATCTTGACTAGTTATCATGCTCAGTATTTGCATGAGACAACTCAGAAAGTAAGATATCTTTCTAGAATAGCAATGAAAAGAGAAGGAAAAGGAATAAATATTTGATTAAAAAACCAAGCTATGAAACAAAATTACAGGTTTTATGTAAAAAAATTAATATTCTCAGTATGTAGAAAGTGCAGTAATCAAACATTACAATATCACTTTATTAGTTTACTGGCCCTTGCTTCAATCCACAATTAACATCCTTTGTACGAGCAGTCGGGAAATAAGGAGACACATTGCACTGGAAAAATACGCAGTTAGTGACCTCTCCAAATTATTGAGGAGTAGTGGTGTCACTTTGAGGACTAAGGTGAATCTAATTCAGGCTGTGGTCTTTCTGATCACTTGTTATACATCTGAGAGCTGGACAATGAATAAGGATGACATAGAAAGAATTGATGTTTTTGAACACTGACCATCCCATGAATCTCCAAGTAAACAAACATATTTTGAAGGCAGGAATGATGAGGCTTTACTTGACATACTTTGGGAATGTTGCTAGGAGGGGCTATTCCTTGGAGAAAGACATGATGTTGGGAAGGGTAAAAGGTCAGCGAAGGAGAGGAAGCCTCGCAAACAGGGGGTTTGACTCAGTGACTGCTGCAATGGTCTCGTGTGTTTCAGTCAGGAAGTGTGAGGATGGTAAAAGGATAGAACAGGGTTCAGAACTTTCGTTCATAGGGTCTCTATGAGTTATGTTCAATTCGATGACACAGCAATAACAACAACAACAACATTACCAGTTCACAGTGTCATAGCTTTACTCCTTCATTACCAACACACTAACTCTTTTCCACAAACATTTCCGATGCACCACAAAATCCCATTTAGGAGACAAAAATTTTTCCACTCACAGAATACAGCACAATGTGACTATTTCTTGATATTTTTAAAGTCATGAAGCACACAATGAAGGGTTATCCTTATTTTCAGGGCACTTGTACATAATTTCTCCTTGCTCAAGTTTTTCCTGTCATAAATACCAACTTCCATAATACATAAAGCCATCGCTACTAATTTAGCATCATTTGATATTCTTTCTTTTCAGTTAAATTCATTAAAGTAAAACTGACTACCCAATCAAATGGTACTATTTATAGGATAATTTGAAACAATGAGATTCTCTACCTCCTAAGTATTTGAAGTAAGGATGTTTAACATAAATTTCTTGTTCAGCAAATCAAAGCAAGACCATCCTCTGTTCCCATCTGCCTGAGCCAGAATGTGAGCTGGATCGCCAGTCAGCAGCCCTACTAGCCATTCTTCTTTATCTCAACACTGTCGTTGTTGTTAAGTGTCGTTGAGTCGTAGGAACTCATAGTGACCCTATGAATAAAAGACCTGGACACTTATATAACTTCTGTCCTTTCTCCAGGTTTGTAGGGTTTCAGAAGTGGATGCCACTCTTGCTTCCAAGCTTGTTTAAATTGGGGAGTTCCAACAAATACTGTCCACTATGGGTAACCATTATCACATTTGACAACTTAGTGTCACAGTGGTCAGCTTCATAGCAACCACTGTACAGCAAGTAGACATACCAGGGCCATATGACCTAGAAGAATGTTTCAATAAAAATAATTAAAGACAGGCCCTAAGGGCCGTGAATTAGAGTCTCCACCTTTGGCTTGATAGCATCACTAAGAAAACAAAAATCCTCACCACTGGGCCAATAGGCAACATGACAGAGAAAAGATTGAAGTTATCAATGATTTTATCTTGCTTAGACTAACAATGTACCAGTAGTCAAGAAATTAAAAAAAAAAAGATGTGTTGTGGAAAATCTGCAGTCAAGGGCCTATCCAGGTACTAAGAAACAATCATGCCAATTTAAAGACTAAGAAAAACACAGTAAAGCTAGAGTCTTTTCAATTATTTTCTATGCATCTGAAATTTGGACAAAAAATAAGGACAATAGAAGAACTGATGCCTTTGAGTTGTGGTGTCAGAGAGGAGCACTACTCTCTAGTGGAAAGGACGGTGAAAATTGATCTCACATGCTTAGAATGCTCTTAGGAGAGACTAGTCCTTGGAAAAAAGACATCATGGTTGGAGAGATGGAGGGTCAGTAAAAGAAAGGAAGACTCTCAAAATGATAATTGACACAATTACTTTGGCAATGGGCTCTAGTATATAACAGATTATGAGGATGGTACAGACTATAGCAAGGTTAAGATCCATTGTTCATAGTGTTGCTGTGAGATGTAGTCGGCTCAACAACACCTAACAGCAATAATAAATCAAAGCAACATGGAAACAAAAATTGTGGGTCTCAAAGACAAGCATCTTCCAAAGAGAACAAGAATGAAAAGGTGTAGAAATACATGAAGAGCCAAAGGTAAGAGATCCTTCAGCTTCAGAGATGGCAAATTTAGAGGAAAGGGAATTCTCCTGTCCATTTTAAACACTATTTTTTATAATGTGAGTATCATTTTGCAAAGTAATAATTCCTTAATAGAATAACATACCTCCCTACTTCTTATCACAAAAATAGTGAGAAATGTTTGATGTCTTCTGATTTTAAAAGTGAAAATAAGATTAATGAACAAACATATTGTACTATATTTACTGACTAGAAATCTGTAGAAAACAATAAGAAAATTTTTACTACATTATTCATAAGCTATAGATAAAACTGAGAATTTTTTAGACAATGCTCAGACTTCCAAATGGCATAGCTATACCAAAGGGAACTTGAAAAACATTTTTAATGATTTCCAGTTATTAGAAAATGTTGCTTATTTATTAGGTTTTAAATAATATTTGTAATAGTAATGCCTACTGTTAAGACATTGTAGGAAACAACATCCTAGGAGTTGATGGAATAAAGATCAAGATATAATGCAATGCTGGAATAACATAATTGTCTTAAGAAATGAGAAAGAGAGCTGCTGACCAGTTTTTTAGAGGAGATATATATTTGTGTCCATTTTAAAGAAATGCTATAGAAGAATGTAGTAAGTACCACACTCTAGTAAACGTGCCAAATATCCAGGAAGAGTGCAAAACGGATGTTAGAGGAGACTCTGAATATTGCACTGGAGCACAGAGAAGCCAAAGCAGAAGGAAGAATCCAAGATACTAAAGAGCCGAACAGAAGATTTCAAAAGGCAGCTTGAGAAGACAAAGTAAAATATTACAATGAAATGTGCAAGGAGCTGGAGTCAGAAAATCAAAAGGGCTGAACTCACTCAGCATTTCTTAAGTTCAAGGAACTGGAGAACAAATTCAAACCTTGAGTTGCTATAATTAAACACGCTTTAGGCAGAATATTAAATGGTCCAGGAAGTATTAACAGAAGGTAGAAAGAGTATACAGAGTCACTGTATCAAAAGGAATTGGTAGACAGAGAAGAATTTCATAAAACAACATATAAGCAAGAGACTATGAATGTTGAAGGAAGTTCAAGCTGCTTTGAAGGAATCAGCAAAAAGTAAAGCTTCAGGAATAGATGGTATATCAATTGACATATTTCAACTAACAGGTGCTTCCCTGGATGTACTCACCAAGTTGTGCCAAGAAATCTTGGGGACAACCACTTGGCCAACTGACTGGAAGAGATCTATATTTGTCCCCATTCCAAAAAAAGGTGACACAACAGAGTGTGGAAATTTATAGAACAGTATCATTGTTATCACATGTAAGCAAGATTGGGCTGAAGATTATCCAAAAACAACTGGAACAACACATCAACAGAGAACTGCCAGAAGTCCAGGGTGGGTTTAGAAGGGGTCATGGCACTAGGGATATTGCACCTAATGTTGGATGGATCTTAGCTGAAAGCAGGGAAGACCAGAGGAATGTATATCTGTGTTTCATTGATTATGAAAAGGCGTTTGACTATGTGGGTAATAAAAAACTGTGGCTAACTCTAAGAATGGGAATCCCAGAACACTTGACCATGCTAATGTGAAACCTATACTTGGACCAAGAGCCAGTAGTCAGAACAGAGCAAGGAAACACTGCATGGTTCAAACCTGGGAGGGGTGTCTGCCAGGGATGTTTCCTGTCTCCATACCTTTTCAACCTATATGCAGAACAGATTATCCAGGAGGCTGGGCTCTATGAGAAGTGTGGTATTAGGATTGGTGGAAGATCCATCAACATTCTACGTTATGCAGACGACACAATCCTGCCTGCTGAAACTGAGGAGGATCTGAAGCACTTGCTGCAGAAGGTCAAGGATTGCAGCCTTAAATATGGATTAAGGCTCAATATTAAAAAAGACAAAGATTCTCACCACTGGACTAATTGGCAGCATCAGGATGGATGGTGAAGAGACTGAGATTGTTCATAGTTTTTGTTTGCTTGGTTCCACAGTCAACACTCTTTACACCAGCAGTCAGGATATTAAAAAACATATTGCAATGGCAAAGTCTGCTCTTAGGGACCTCTCCAGTGTACTGAAGACCAATGGTGTCACTCTGGAGACTAAGGTGTGCCTGATACAGGCCATTGTCTTTGCAATCACTTGCTATGCATCAGAGAGCTGGTCAGTGACGAGGGAGGACAGAACGAGAATTGATGCCTTTGATCTGTGGTGCTGGAGAAGAGTATTAAATGTACCATGGACTGCTAAGAAAATGAGCAGGTTCATTGTGGAGAGGGTTAAATCAGGCTGCTCCTTCGAGGCAAGGATTCTAAGACTTCGTCTGACATACTTGGGACATATTGCAAAAAGAGACCAGTCCTTGGAGAGGGATGTCATACTTGGGAGGGTGAAGGGACAATGTAGGAGTGGAAGACCCTCTATGAGGTGAATTGATTCAGTGACTGGGGTAACCAGGTTGGGTGTGTCAGAGACAGTGATATTGACACTGGACAGAGCAGGGTTTAGGGCTGTTGTACGTAGGATCGCTATGAGTCACAAGTGACTCAATGGCACATAACAACAACAATATAAAAATTATTATAGCAAAAAATCATTATAGCAGTATATTGACAGGGAACCTCCAGAACTTCAAGCTTGATTTAAAAGATGACATGGAACAAGTTATATTGTTGTTGACACCAAATGGATCTTGGTTGAAAGGAGAGCATACTAGAGAGATATTTACCTGTGTTTTATTGGCAAGTCAAAGGCATTAGACTGGTGTAAATTATATACAACAAAAAATTACAGATAAAATTAGAAGTATAGGAATTCCAGAACACGTAAGTGCATTCGAGTGGGACCTTGCTTGCTGTAACCAAAGAAGATGAAGAGGGGATTATTGGAACAGCACAAGGAAAGGGATGCTTTTAAAATAAAAAAAAAAAAGTGTGAGTCAGAGTAGCATATTTTCATCATATTTAATTCATCTGTATGTTTTGTTGGATACGACATCAGGACTGGAGAAGACTTACCACCAATCTGTGATATGAAAATTGCACAATTTTGCATGAAGACATGAAACATTTATTGATGAAGAACAAAGACTACTTTGTTCAATGTGGATTATACCTCAACATAAAGAAAACAGAACTTCTCAGAATTGGTCCACTAAGTAAATTATGATAAGTAGAGAAAAGATTGTCAAGAATGAATTTAATTTAGGTCTAGAAACAAAAACTGCAGAGGCAATTATCAAGAAATGAAATATATCGCATTAGCAAGCTCTATTGAAAAAAGCTCTGCTTAAAGTACTAAAAGGCAAAGCTATCACCTTCAGGACTAAATTATACCTGAGTCAAACCATGGAATTTTAAATCATATACACACGCAAAAATAAGACAATGGATAAGGAGTTCCATAGAAGAACTGATGTCTTTGAATTATAATCATGACAAAGAATTCAATACCGTGGGTCACCAGAAGAAAATCTAATCTGTCCTGGGAGAAGTACAACTGGAAAGTTCCTTAGAAATTAATATAGTGAAACTTCATCTCATTTACTTTAGACATGTTATCAGTAAGGACCAGTCTCTGAAAAATGACATCAAGCTTGGTAATGTACAGGATCAGAAAAAAAGAGGAAGATGTTTAAGGAAATGGAGTGGAACAGTGGTTGTAACAATGGCTCAAATACAGCAATGACTGATTATAAAAATCATGAAGGAACAAGTAATATTTTGTTCTTTGGGTAACTAGGTTACACAAAGCTGGCTTAATTGGCCTAACAACATTGCCCTATTAAAATTTATTCTATGTGCAACAATGTTTGAATGGAAATCCAATGTCTCTGTAAATTTCCATTAAAATTAAAATAAAATTTTTTTTAAAAAATTAGCAGTTCTGGAGTGAGAGCTTCTGAATCTGTGTTTTTCATAAGCTCATTGAGTAGTTCTGAAGAGACCACA
>NW_006399762.1:6570255-6581675 GCF_000299155.1 Elephantulus edwardii
TTAAAATAATAATAAAATTTTTTTTAAAAAATTAGCAGTTCTGGAGTGAGAGCTTCTGAATCTGTGTTTTTCATAAGCTCATTGAGTAGTTCTGAAGAGACCACATTTTAAAGAAATAATTTCCTTTGATTAAAAAAATATTTTACATGGAGAAAAAAAGCCTATACTGTTTTGAGCATTTTTGTATTCATGATCTTATTTAATCAAAAGTGTTGTAAGAGATCTCATTTGAAGAAAAATCATTGTAGACATCTAGTAAATGCATAAATGGAGGAAAAATGAATTTTCACTTGTCCACTCACCATGATGAGTGCACTCCAGAGTCACTTTAAAAACTCAGTTCCTAGAATTTTATTTTTGTGTCTCTTTATCATTGAGTTGGAACCAATTTATAGTTGATCCTCCACGAGGTTTATGAGGCTGTAAATCATACAGAAAGATATTTCTTACCTTTGTGCTGAGAGATATGGGTGGATTAAAAATTCCAGAGAAGAGTGGCCTTTATTTAACAAAGTTAAATCAGTTTTAAACCAGTTCCCTATGAATTAGGCCACCAAAGCTGGTAGGAAAAAAACAAAGAGCATGGAGAAGATTTTACACAGAGTGCTGAAGGAATAGCTATTTTGATTACACAACATCAAATTGAGGACCCTTTTTAGTATATTGGAAAAACTATGCCATTTGTTTAGCCAAATGTTACAGTCTACCACATGAGCTATTTTATACGAATGTTGGCTTAAGACTTGACCAAATAAGAAATAATTATTCAAAGATTATTGCTCAGTGTTTTATGTGGGATTACAGATGTCGTCTTTTCAAAAAACAATAGTTAAGTAATAGGATGACATAATGGAAAAACCACAAGACTTGACGTCAGTTGTCCCTTAACAATTATTTGAGTGAGGAGAAGTTACTTAATGCTTCTTGGCCTCGATTTCATCATCTGCAAAATAAAAGGGATAAAGTAATTGATCTCAAAGATAGCTTATTTCTAAAAACAAATGGAATTTCATGAAAACTCTTGGCAACGCAATACAGAGCATTGGTCAGACCTACCACTCCACGCCCCTCAGTGAAATCTTCTCATGTGTATAAAGATTAGGTACTGGAATGTCTAACAAGAAAGAACTAATGAATAAACACAAAAATATGAATCAAAACGTTCACAGTGGAAGAATTCCTGAGGGCCAAATTCCTGAAGCAGATAATCACACTTTTTGGGTTTCATTCTCTTGGTACATGTTCTGATATTTCTTCTTTGAGCAAGTATGGTTTGGAATTCCTGTCAATAGGTATCGTTAGTTTGGAAGCAATTTAAGAACAAGACCAAAATATAGTCAATGTTTGACTACAAAGATTTGTATTTATATTTATTTTCATGGGCTTTTTAATTTGGTTGGAGTTAGGTCAACTAGTAAATTTTCCCAGCTCTGGTGGCCTAGTTGTAATCAGCTGTGCTGTAATACCAGAGATACACTGTTTGAGTCCACTAGCCACTCTGCAGGAGAAGGATGGGTAATCTCCTCATGTGCAAGTTGTTGTTGTTGTTATAATGTGTTGTAGAGTCGCCTGTGACTCACAGAGACCCTATGTACAGTAGTTCTAAACCTTGCCCTATGGTGAGCCTGTCTCACTGACTCCCACTCATCTAATCTCATTGTTCCAGTTACTATGTTAATTCATCTCATCCAGAGTCTTCCTCTCTTGTGCTGGCTGGTTCCTTCTGGCCATATGCCCAAAGTATGTGAGACATAGCTTCAAAATCTTTGCCTCCAAGGAGAAACACAATTTCATCCTTACTAAGGCAGAGCTATTTATTCTCCTGGAAGCCACAGTATGTACAATACTCTTCTCCAACATCACAATTCAAGTTCATCAATTCTTCTATCATCCCTAGTCTATGTCCTGTGAAATTTACTGCCTCTGAAAACCCACTGGAGGGTCAGCTTTAAGTCTGTTCTGACTCGTCATCACACAATGTCAACAACAGTTACTCTGAAGTCTCTATTCTCCTTATGCAGTACACTCACTACCTACCTAGTGTTATGATATATTATTCAAATTGATCATCTATTGGTCTCCGTACTCAAATGTAGGGCCTTATACTTAGAGAGCTTTATTAATTTATACATCTACTATCTTTTCTAGATCACAACATGTCACTAAGTGTACACAATGAGTAATTTTGTTAATAAATTATATCATTCAGCCTGAAAGAACCAGCAAGTTATCAGTAAAGAGCAGTAAAATGGACCCTATTGTTTCAACCTAGCACATCAAGCACAAATAGAAAGGTTACTTGAATTTGCCAGAGAATTCTATTTAGGGATTAAACATTACACATAATTGGAAACTCTCACATGATAACTCTGAGGAGCCTAAGGCTAGTGGATGGAATTATTTCAGTTGTTATATTTGCCATATTAACACTGGAGGCTGTTACTAACAGCATTTGTTTCTGAGTATCACTGAGTTGAAGCCAGCTCCTAGTTGACTGTGCTGTGGTTTTTCAGAGGTAGTGATATGCACAGGAGGAGACTGCCCATTTTTTTCCACAGAGGAGCTGATGGATTCAAACTGCTTATCTTGGGGTTGGCAGTGCATTTCCTTGCCACTAAGCTTCCAGAGGCCCAATATTAACATCATAAATGTATTAAGGGTTACTTATGGTGGACAGGTTTTAGTACAATTCCCACATTACCGCAGACTGGTGAAGCAGGATTCACCACCCACTTCTAAAAGAACAGGCCTTTGAAAACCCTATGAATACTACAGAAATAGTTAAATAGTAGTGTATATAGTGAATGTAGTAGTATAATGGTGTAATAGTATAATAGTTATAGTAGTGTAGTGGTAAAACCCATATTGGCAGTAAATTGAGACGGGGAAGAACAACGACAAACATTTAATAGTTAGAACATGGAATGCACATAGCTTGAATGTTGAAAAACTGAAAATTGTTACAAATGAAATTGAATGCATTAATATGGACATAATAGGCATTAGTGAGAAGAGATGGACAAGCTTTGGCAACTTCGAATCAGATAATCACAGATAGTCCCCTATAGAGGGAATGGAAAACAGAAGAAGAATGGTGTTGCACTCATAGTCAAAAAGTGAATTTAAAATTCTATGCTGATATGCAACATTGTGAGTGATAGGACATTATCTATTCACATATAAAGAGTAAATGTTAATATAAATCATTGGGTTGTAAAATTTGATGGGGGTGGTAGGAAAAAGTGAAAGAATTTGTTCTAATTTGTATTAGAATTTTGTAAATAAACTATCGAAAAATAAAAAACTCCAAACCAAATATATGTTCCTATATCTGAACCCAAAGAGGACGATAGTGAGAATTTTTACAAAATCTTGCAGTTCGTGGAACCCTTATTCACTGTTGGTGGGAGTGTAAAATGGTACAACCACTATGGAAAGCTGTATGGTGCTTTCTCAAGAAGTTGTAATAGAAATACCAATTGACCCAGCAATTCCACTACTGCGAATCTACCCTAAAGAAACTATAATCGCCACCCAACCAGACATATGCCCCCCCATGTTTATTGTGGCTTTGTTCGCAAGAGCTGGAAACAACCCAAGTGCCCATCAACAAACAAATGGATGAAGAAGCTCTGGTATATTCACAAAATGTAATACTATAAACATTGAAAAACAAAGAACTTATGAAATATTATGCAAAGTGGATGCCTCTAGAGGATATTATGATGAGTGAAATGTCTCAGTCACAGGACTGACATCAAGGTTGAGGGATGACAGAGAAGGAGGGGTGAGGGATGACAGAGAAGGAGGGGAGGAATAACGTATACTTCATTGAAACAGATGAGGGAGAGAACTGTTTAAAAGGGATATCTTATTGTGTATTATTGTCATGACAGGAGTCCAGAATGAAGGCTGCACAGTGGAGTGTACTTGCGGGGAGGGATTGCATAACAATGAAAGAGTTTTTCTATTACTTTTCAAGGAGAAGAGTGAATTGGGGGGACAGGGTGGGTAGGGAGAAAAGTGCAACAATGAATGATTGGAAACCCTAAGTCTGGTAAACTTCCATTAAAATTAATTTTAAAAAAAGATATGCAGTGCGAGTTTGTCCCTTTTGATTTTCCGACTCCAGCACTTTGTACTTTTCATTATAATGCTTTGCTGTCTTCCTGAGTTGCTCTTTAAAATCTTCTGTTCAGTTCCTTGTTTGTTTTATTTTTTTTTTTCTACTTGGCACTCCAGTGCAATATTCAGAGTCTCTTCTGACATCCATCTTGGTCTTCTCTTCCTCTTCCACCTTTTAGTAACATTTTGCATTCTTCTTGGATATTTTTGTGCGTGTGTGTGTGTGTGTGTGAGAGAGAGAAAAATTTATATTTAGAATTAGCCCGCTGGACTCAGTTTAGATGATCCCAATTTTGTTGGCAACATCCAAAGCATTATAATCAGGAGCAAGTTGAACATAGTCCTTCTTCTCTCCATCAGGCCTAATCAAAGTGTTGACCTTAGCCACATCAATGTCATAGAGCTTCTTTACAGCTTGTTTAATTTAGTGCTTGTCGGCCTTGACATCCACAATGAACACAAGTGTGTTGTTATCTTCTATCTTCTTCATAGGTGACTCAGTGGTCAGGGGAAATTTGATGATGGCATAGTGGTCAAGCTTGTTTCTCCTGGGAGCGCTCTTCCGGGGGTATTTGGGCTGCCTTCGGAGTCTCAGCGTCTTAGGCCGCCGGAAGGTGGGTGACGTGCGGATCTTCTTTTTTTTTTTTTTGGCTGTGGATACCCTTCAGGTCGCCTTCTTGGCCTTTATGCCTTTGCTTTGGCTTCAGTTTTGGAAGGGGCAGGGGCTTCGTTCTTGGCTTTCGGTGCCATCTTCGTGGAAAAGGGGATCATATTCTTGATATACTCCCACAGCTCATGTGGTCTTCCTTATTGTCGTTCAAGGCCTCAAACCTGTTCCAGAGATGGTTTTGAAATTCAAGTGGAGTAAACTTAAGATCATATTTTGTTTCCCATGGATTTGATTTAATCTTCAACTTCAGCTTAAATTTGCATATGAATAGTCGGTGGTCTGTTGCACAATCAGCACCTGGCCTAGTTTTCACAACTGATATGGAGCTTCTTCAGCGATTCTTTCCACGGATGTAATTGATTTGAGTTCTATGCATACCATCAGGTGAAATACATGTGTATAGCCTGCATCTGTGTTTCTTATAAAAAGTATTTGCAATGAATAAATAATTGAATGTACACAATTCTATCATTCTCTCTCCAGCATAATTTCTGTCACCAAGTCCATGTTTCCCAACTACTGATCCTTCTTCCTTGTTCCAAATGTTTGCATTCCAGTAAGCCATTATTATTAATGCACCTTGATTGCACGTTCGATTGATTTCTGACTGCAAAAATTGGCAGAAATCTTCTATTTCCTCCTTTTTGGCTCTAGTTGTAGGTGCATTGTATTTTAATGATAGTGGTATTCACTCAACTTCCTTGTATGTGTCTGGATATTAAACTATCACTCACAACATTGTATTTCAAGATGGATGTTAAAATGACTTTTTTAATTATGAAAGCAACCACAGTTTTTTCTCCTCTTTCATCTCTGGCATAGTATATCATATGATCAATTGATTCAAAATGCCGGTGCTAAGACATCTCCTTTCACCAATACCTAGTTTGTCAATATTTATGCTTTCCATTTTTTTCTAACAATGTCCAATATTCCTACATTCATGCTTCTCACATTTCACATTTGAATCACTAGTGTCTGCTTATAACTGATCCTCCTTCTTTGAGTTTCCATATTTGAGCCCTCAGTATCAGTTTCCATATCTGCTAGTTTATGTATACTCTGTTGTACATAGGGATTTCAAAGGTCTGTTATTTCAGAAGTGAATGGCCAATCCTTCTTCCTAGTCTTAATTTGAGTTCTCAGATTTAGAAAAGTATTTTACAGACGAGCATTTTACAGAGTGGAGCAGATGAAAGACATTTCCCCAATTATAGAAGTAACCAATAGATTCAGTGTTACTACCTGCCCTTGGTGCATGTGTTTTGACCTACTCCTTTCCTACTCCATCATTATACCCTTCCACTCCCATCTATGCCATTCAACACCTCTGTCTCTTTATAAAACCTTATATGATGGCTTAAATCTCAAGCTGTCTGGGCTTCTGTGATTCCAAAGATATGGAGAAAGAACACAACCCTGACACAATCTCTTCTCTATTTTAAACCAAGCAGTGTTCCCCTGCTCTGTTCATACAACAGCCTCCTGATCCAGGTATAGGTTTCACATGAGCACAATTAAATGCTTCGAGAGTCCCATTCTTCTCAGTATCAACCACAACTTGTTATAATCCACATAATCAGACATCTTTGCATAGTCAATAAAACACAAATAGACATTTTTCTGGTATTCTTCACTTTCAACCGGGTTTTGTCTGAGAGCAACATGCTGTCATGGCCTCATCTAAATCCTGCTTGAACTTCTGGAAATTCCCTATCTATGCAGTGTTCTAGCGATTTTGAATGATCTTCAGCAGTATTTTGCTTGCATGTAATATTAATGATATTGTTAAACAGTTACTGTATTCAGTTGAAAACTCTTTTTTGAGAATGGGAACAAATATGGACCTCTTTCAATACATTAGTCAGAGAGCTAACCTCCAAATTTCCTGGCATAGACTGATGAGCACATCTAAGGCCACTACTATTAATTTAAAAATGACTTGGTATTAATGAAAAATATTTAAAAAGACACTATTAGTGAGAAATATGAGTCCTCTCTAGTAGAAACATTGACTATATGAGCTACACATCTAAGAAAATTAAAATCTGACAAATCTGAAAATGTATGCATAAAAATATATATCCTAGGCATTAGTGAGTGGAAATGGAGTTATCAGCGACTATCATATATGATCTATTATTCTGAGATTTTAAAATTGTAAGGAATGACATTGCATTCCTTTAAAAAAGGAATATTCAAAATGTATCCTGAACATTAATACTTTTTAGTAGTAGAATAATATCCATACACATATAAGAAAGACCTGATAATATAGTTGTTATTCAAATTCATACACTACTAATGTAAAAGATGAAGAAATTAAGGGTTTCAACCAATTTCTGCAGTGTAGAATGAATCAAAGATGTATACAAGATGTATGCATCTGAAAATTGGACAATGAATAAGGATGACAAAGATCAACGCCTTTGAGTTGTGGTGTTGGAGAATAATACTAATATCTTAAGGACTGTCAAATAAATGGTTATGCCTGGGTAAGAATGGTGAAGCTTCACTTTATATACTTTGAGCATATTGCCAGGAAAAGCTATTCTTTGGAAAGAGACATCATACTTAGAAAGGTGGAGGATCAGCAAAAGAGAAGAAGATTCTCAATGAGATGAATTAAAACAGTGACTGCAATAATAGTTCCAAGAGTGTCAGAGATGCTGAAGAGGGCACAGGATAAGGCAAGGTTCAGATCTGCCCTTCCTAGGATTGCTATGAGTTATACTCAATTCACTAACACCTAACGACAATAACAATGCAAGATAGATTGTATAATGCCATGTAAATTTCTTAAGTATTTTAAAAAGATGGCAGGCTAGATGTCAGGAGCTACATCTTAGCTTTGCATTAATGAGCCATGTGGCCCCTTGCCCCAGAAACTGCAAAGCTAGAGGCCACACCCTAGATATTCCTGTGTCCCTGCAGCCCAACGCCTTGTATGTGACCACACACACACACACACACACACACACACACACACAGCCATTATGATGGATGAATGAAACAACGTGCTAACAACCACTAAGCTTTGAATTGGTCAGCTTTGGACCTCAGCTTCTTCGTCAGTAAATTGAAGGCTCCCTGTAAGAGATTGATGATATTCTATGAATCTTTGTAAATAAAGAGAAGTTTCTTTTTTTTTTTAACAGAAAAAAAATGTCATCATTGATCTTCACTTTGCAGATAGTTTTAAAATTCATTACTGTGTAAATTCAGAATTTATCTAGATTTTAAACTAATTTGATTTTGTTTCATTCTAAATGTACAAAAAAAAATCAAAGTATCGAGAATGTGACTGAATCAGTAAATTACTACATAAGGAATTACATTTATATAATCAAATAATGAAACATATCAGGGTAAGAATCATTAGAATAAACATATCATTTGTTGTTGTTATTTGCCACTAGGTTGTCTATGACTCATAGTGACCCTATGTACAACAACCCTAAACCCTGCTCTGTCCTATTGTCTCCGACACACCTACCCCATTATCCCAGTCCCCGAATCAATCCATCTCATCGAGGGTCTTCCTCTCCTGCACTGTCCCTCCACCCACCCAAGCATGATATCCCCCTCCAAGGACTGATCCCTCCTTGCAACATGCCCAAACTATATCAGATGAAGCTTCTGAATCCTTGCTTCCAAGGAGCAGCCTGGCTTCACCCTCTCCAGGATTCTTATATTTGTCTATTTTTTCATTAACAAAGGCTACTGATATGTTTAAACCAACTCTTTTTTTTCCCTCCCCAGAAAGAACAATGTTCTGTCTTTAAAACATGATATAAAGTGGCATGTTCAACACATTTTGATGTAAAGAAAGGGCATTTTAAATAATATCTGTTTTGCAACAGTCTTGGTTTTCAACATACATGATTAATTGGCTTTTTTTGTCATCAACAAGCCTTTCAATTCTGAGACAGTGGCAAAAATGAAAAATGAAAAGACTTCATCATTCTGCAAAGCTGCAATTTGAAAGAATGCAAATCTTCTGACGAAAGAAGAAATCTGGCTGAATTATGTGCAAACTGCAATACGACGATTATTGTTCTTCATAATAACTATTCTTAACATGTCAGCCATGTTTCTCCTCTTCTAGTAGAGCCATATTTCTTTGAAGTGACAGTAAGTTATTTTTTCTGTTCTTACTCACTGTTGTCAGGTGGTGGTGAATGATTAAAATGAAACCCTGTTCCCTTAAACAGAAGAATTTCTTACTCTGATCAAGAGTTAATTATTGGACTAATTTCATTTCAATGAGTAACATCCTGATCTGCAACATCATTTGTAGAACATTTGATGTAGTTTACTTTAATTAAAACCATTTTGATCCAAATACAAAAATAAGAACTAAGGCATGCTTATTTTTTATTACTTACATTTGTGAGATGCTTTTTCTTAGCAATAAAAGATTCTTCCAAATCATATTCTGTAATTTTGGAAAAGACAATTAACTTATGTGATTCTAGATTTCGCTCTTTCATACATTTTTACATGTATTAACAAATATTTTGGATTTACATAGTTAACTTCTTAAAATTTTATAACCTTTATTTCCAACCAGGGTTATATGAAGTCAGAGAAGTAACTAAACACCTCTTAGTGTGAAATAAACCAAAACAAGCGCAGACAATCTATTTCTTTTAAAGCATAAAATATATTGTAGTAGTTTTCAAAGAAAAGAGTACGCACAGTAAAAGTCTGGGAGGTAATTTCCCTGAAAATTCCACAAATTCATATGTATAAAGCCCTTAACATATTTTCATTTCCCCCTTTACAAGCCTTTAATGTACTGAATATATATGAAAGAATGTTACTTGCTATCACTTGAGAGAGAAGATTAAAGAAAAATGTTTTGCAGTGCACACTTTTCAGGACCAAAGACTATAACACCAACTAGACTTATTGGAGCAGCAGCAGTGATGGAAGCAGAGGACCAGAGACCTGAGGTGAGACAAAGTGGACTTTGAGACTGCTAAATCATTGAACGAGAGCAAGAGCCTTTTGTTCTAGTGTATAGGAGGACTTGGGGATAGAGTCACAACTTGTAGAACTAAGAGCTTTGCAACACTGACCTAAAGATGAGACACTCAAGGCTCACATGTCTGTGAGTACCTGTTGAAAGTGATCCTAAGTGACTGTATTCTACTACTAACCTGAATTATAGAGTTTTACTTCCTCCTCCCCCACCCCACCCCCCAAAGATTAGGCTGGATTATGTTTTTATCTTAAAAGTGAGGCTAGCATAGACATTGTGTTTCATAAACATATGATTTCTTAAATTCTTTAAAAACCTTCAACATTAGAGTTTGACAATGATTTAACTGCAAATGATATAAAGAATTGGAAAGCCATATGATAAATTCTTAGTAATTTGTGCTTTGCCCACAAGTTATAAAGTTATGAGAGCATTGTGTACAGTCACTGCTTTGTTTTATATGTTAAATTGTGTAGTATATTTGGAATCAAATATGCATATCATAGGACATGATCCATATGTGAAAATTAAATATACAGGCAAAGCTAGAACTAGGAAGCTTCCACTCACCAAGCTATATTCACAATTAAATGTAACAAAAAAATGCTGTTGTTGTGATGTGCTGTCGAGTCGCCTGTGACTCATAGCGACCCTATGTACAACAGCCTTAAACTCCACTCTGTCCTGTGCCAATCGCACTGTCTCTGACACTCCCATCCCAATTATCCCAGTCACTGAATCAATCCACCTCATAGAGGGCCTTCCTCTCCTGCGCTGTCCCTCCACCCTCCCAAGCATGATATCCCTCTCCAGGGACCGGTCCCTCCTCACAACATGTCCAAAGTATGTTAGACAGAGCCTCAGAATCTTTACCTCCAAGGAGCCACCCGGTTTAACCCTTTGCAGGACAAATCTGCTTGTTTTCCTAGCAGTCCATGGTATTCTCAATACTCTTCTCCAGCACCACAGCTCAAAGGCATCAATTCTCCTTCTGTCCTCCTTGGTCATTGTCCAAATCTCTGATGCATAACAGGTGATTGCGAAGACCATGGCCTGTATCAGAAGCACCTTAGTCTCCAAAGAGACACCATTGCTCTTCAGCACTTTGGAGAGGTCCCTACCAGCAGACTTTCCCATTGCAATGCGCCTTTTAATTTCCTGGCTTCTGGTGCCAAGACTGTTGACTATGGAGCCAAGCAAACTAAAGATTGTTGACTATGGAGCCAAGCAAACTAAAGACTGTTGACTATGGAGCCAAGCAAACAAAAAAATAGGCTAAAGAAAAGAGTACCTGTCATCCAAACAGATACATGCACACCCATGTTTACTGAAGCTTTGTTCACAATAGTGAGGAGTTGGAAACAACCTAAGTGCCCATCAACAAACGAATGGATAGAGAAGCTGTGGCATATTTGCACAATGGAATACTATGCTGCATTGAAAAACAAGGAACTCATGAAATATTATTCAAAATGGTTGACTCTGGAGAACATTATGCTGAGGGAAATACCCCAGTCACAAAAGGACAAATATTGCATGGTGCCATTCTTGTAGAATGAGACTGACCTTGGGGTTGGGGAGAGACTGAGTAAGATGGGTTCAATAATGTATACTGCACTGAAACAGAGGAGGGAGAAA
>NW_006399762.1:6584318-6585520 GCF_000299155.1 Elephantulus edwardii
AGGGTCGCTATGAGTCGCAAGCGACTAGATGGCATATAGCAACAATAGAAATAACAACAACAACATGTTGCTGGTGTTCTTAAGTGCAGTCAAGTTGCCTGTAACCCATAGCAGCCTTACGTACATTAACTCTGAACTCTACCCTGTCCTGAGCCAGTCTCATTTATTCTAACACACCAACACCCATTGCCTCAGTCACTGTATCAATCCATTTCATCTGGGCTTTTCCTCTCCTGTGCTGCCCTTCATCCCTTGTGAGCATGATGTCCTTTTCCAAGGACTGGTCTCTCCTGGACACATGCCTCATGTATGTGAGACAGAGCTTCAAAACCCTAGCCTCCAAGAAGAATTTTGGTTTGACCCTCTCCAAGACAGACATATTTGTTGTTTTTTGTTTGTTGGTTTTGGCAGGGTTAAGGCATCAATTCTTCTATCATCCTGAGTCACTGTCCAGCTGTCTGAGGCATAGAAAGTAATTGCAAAGACCATGGCCTGTATCAGGCACACTGTCGTCTCTAGACTGACATTGTTGCTTCTCAGTACTCTGGAGAGATCCCTGACAGTTGATTTTCCCAGTGCAATTAGTCCTTTGATTTCCCGCCTGTTGGTAACAAGAGTATTGATTGTGGAGCCAACAAGCTGTAATTGTTAACAACCTCAATTTCTTCTCTATCTATCATGGTGCTGCCAATTGACCCAGTGGTGAGAATCTTTGTTTTCTTAATATTGAGCTTCGATCCATATTGAAGACTACAGCAAGTGTTTATGCAACTTTATGCTACAAGTACTTCAGGTCTTCTCCAGTTTCAGCAAGCAAGGTTGTGTCATAGGCATATTGGAAGTTGTTGATGAGTCTTCCTCCAATCCTGATGCCATATTCCTCCTCATAAAGCCTGCTTCCTGAACGATCTTTGATGCATATAGACTGAAAAGATGTGGAGACAGAACATATCCTGTTGCGTTCCTTTTCTGCCTTTGAAACATGTAATGTTTCCCTGCTTTGTTCTGAGGACTGCTTCCTTATCCAAGTATGTTGTTGTTGGTGTTATGTGACATCGAGTCGCTTGCGACTCATAGCGACCCTATGTACAGCAGCCCTAAACTCCGCTCTGTCCTGTGCCAATTGCACTGTCTCTGACACTCCCATCCCAATTATCCCAGTCACTGAATCAATCCATCTCATAGAGGGCCTTCCTCTCCTG
>NW_006399762.1:6587292-6590087 GCF_000299155.1 Elephantulus edwardii
CTCCAGTGCAATTTGCAGAGTATCTTCTGACATCCATTTTGGTCTTTTCTTCCTCTTCTGTCTTTGCAATGACTGTTTGCACTCTTCCTGGATGATACCCTTGATATCCTCCCACAACTCATCTGGCCTTAGCTCATTAGTGTTCAAAGCCTCAAACCAGTTCCTGAGATGGTTCTGAAATTCAGATGGGATAGACTCAAAATCATAGGTTTTTCAAAATCCCAATCAAGTGTTATTGGTTTTCCATTTTCCTCACGGTCAGTCACAATTTGTTGTAATCCGCAGTCAAATGCCTTTGCATAATCAATGGAACACAAAGAGACATTCTTCTGGTACTTTTTACTTTCTGCTAAGATCCACCTGACATTGGCAGTAATGTCTCTAGTTCCATAGCCTATTTTAAATCCAGTTTGTATTTCTTGTAGTCCTCTGTCAATGTACTGTTCCAGTCATTTCTAGATGATCTTCAGCAGGATTTTTCTAGTGTATGATAAGAGTGATATTGTTTGATAATTCCCACACTCTGTCAGGTCACCTACTTTTGGAATTGGGACTAAACATGGTTTTTTCCCAGTCAGTTGGCCAAGTAGTTGTCCTTCAGATTTCTTGGCACAACTTGGTAAGCACATCCAGAACAGCATCTGTTTTTTGAAATAATTTAATTGGTATTCCATCAATTCCTGGGGTCTTGCTTTTTGTCAATTCCTTCAAAGAAGCTTGAACTTCCTCCTTCAACACCATTGCCTCTTGATATTACGTTGTTTCTCGAAATTCCTCTGTATCTTTTTGGTACAATGATTCTGTATACTCCTTCCCTCTACATTTAATGCTTCCTGAACCACTCAGTATTGTGCCGATAGCATCCTTAAGCATTTCAACTCATGAGTTGAATTTCTTCTCTTATCCCTTCAGCTTAAGAAACACTGAGCGAGTTCAGCTATTTTGGTTGTCCAAGTCCAGCTCCTTGCATATTTCATTATAATACTTTGCCTTGTCTTTACGAGCTACCCTTTTCTTGATTTCTCCCCTGTACTTTGGCTTATAGTGCAATATTCAGAATCTCCTTTGACATCCATTTTGTTCTTTTCTTCTTCTTCCTTCTTTGTAATAAGCTTTTGCGTTATTCATGAATGATATTCTTGATATCTTCCTGCTGCTTATCTGGTCTTTGTTTATTAGTCTTCAAGACCTCAAACCTATTCCTGAGTTGGCTTTTAAATCCATGAGTTATGCACATACAATGTATTATGTTGTTGTTAAGTCTGTCAAGTCACGTACAACTCATAGTGACCCTATGAACAAAAGACCTGAACCCTATTCTATAACTATCATCATTTCTCTATGTGCATTGAGTTTCCAGGGGTATGTTGTTTAGAAAGTGGATGCTACTCCTGATTCCAATCGTGAATCAATCTGGGAGCTCCACCAAACACTGCCCATGATGCATAACCATTATGGTGTTTGACACACCAATGACAGTTGTTCAGCATTACAGAAACTCAAATTTACTTCAGTATAGCAAATAGACTACTGCTGTACCACTTAAAAGAATGTTCGTCCCCAAATCAATTAACATAAGGCCAAGCACTATCATATTTTTAAATACAGACATACTCTAATGCTGGTTGACCACAAACCAGAGACCCCCAGTCCATCTGGCAAGACCAATTAGCTGACACCCACGTGGGGATGAAAAATAGCCACAAAACAACCCAATATTTCATGTGTGACCCTCATCAAGACATAAGAAACCATCTTTCATCATCAAATTAATTCACAAGAGCCTCCAAACTGCAGACTTAGCCAAGAACTACCACATTTTAAAATACAGGCACACCCAAATGCTGGTTGACCCCAGTGCATCTGGCAAGTCCAATCAGCTGACACTCACTTGGGGAAGAGAAAAAAGCCAAAAAAACAATCCTGTGTTCCATATGTGATCCACATCAAGATGTGAGAAACCATTTTCCAGCATCAAACCAATTCACAGGTGCCTCCAATCTGCATACTTAGCCAAATACTACTGCATTTTTAAATACAAGCATATCAAAATGCTGGCTGACAATAAACCAGAGACCTACACTCCATCTGGCAAGTTCAATCGACTTACAATCACTTGTGGGGAAAAAAAAAGCAGTCAATAAACAACCCAACATTCTGGAGATGAAAAAGTGAGGAAATACAAGGTTGCATTCATAGGTAAAATTGTCATTTTTAGATTTATCTTGAAATAAAATGCTGTGAGCAACAGAAAAATGTCCACATGCATACAAGGAAGACTGACTAATCCCACTATCATTTCAACATATGCACCAACAACCAGAGCCAAAGAGAAGGAAATAGATGATTTCTACCAACTTTTGTAGTCATAAATCAATTAAACATGCAACCAAAATGCACTAATAATAATGGGTGAGTGGAATGCAAAATTTGGCAACAGAGAAGAAAGCTCAGTAGTTAGTAAACATGGGCTTAGTGACAGCAGTGAGGCTGGAGATAGACTGATAGAATTTCGTACAAGCAATATTTGTTGTTGTATTCCATAGCTGACCCTTTAACTGTTTTTCAGAGACTGTAAATCGCATGGAAGGAGATTGCACATCCTTCCCCCTTAGAGCAGGTGGTTGCCTTGAACTGTGTGCCTTCAAGATTGTAAGGCAGCATCTTGCCACTAGGCCACCCACCAGAGCTCACAATCAATATTTATTCATTGTAAATACTTTTATAAGAAACATAAACAATGACTATACACATAGATTTCACTTATGCTATTATGCACAGAAATCAGATAGACT
>NW_006399762.1:6594832-6605520 GCF_000299155.1 Elephantulus edwardii
GACTCGATGGCACATAACAACAACAACAACAACAGACCAATATCTCTCAGGAATATAGACACAAAAATCCTTACAAAATCCTAGCCAAAAGAATCCTAAAGCAAATTAAAAAAAATAAATCATGACAAAGTGGGATTCATAAGAGGCATGCAAGGATGGTTCAACATAAGAAAAACAATCATCATAATTCACCACATTAACAAAACAAATAATAAGAACAATATGATCCTAGCAATCGATGGCAAAAAGGCATTTGACAAAATCCCACACCTCTTTCTGATTAAGTCCCTTAGAAAAACTGGAATAGAAGGGAATTTCCTCAGCATAGTCATAAGAATATATACAAAACCAAGAGCCAATATCATTCTCAATGTAAAAGGACTAAAAGCATTTTCTCTGTGAACAGGGACCAGACAAGGATGTCCACTGTTGACACTGCTATTCAATATTGTATTGGAAGTACGTGTTTGATCACTATGACAAGAGGAAGAAATAAAAGGGATCCTGACCAGCAAAAAGGTGGTTAAACTCTGTATACAGATGATATGATGATAGTGTGCAAAGAAAACCTCAAAGACTCAACCAAAAAAGTGTTAGAGTTAGTATGTCAATTTAATAGAGTGGTTGGATGTAAGATAAATATCTAAAAGTCATTGTGATTACAGTAACAAAGAGAACTCGGAGAAAGAAACCAAGAAAGCAATACCATTTGTAAAAGCCAATCACTACTTGGGAATGAACCTAAACAGAGACAAAAAAGACCTATGAAAAAAACAACAACAGAGCATTTTGGCAAGAAACAATAAAAGACCTAAAGAAATGGAAAATGTGTCCTGTTTATGTAAAGGAAGACTCAATATTGTGGAAAATTAAAACCCTACCAAAAGCAACCTACATGTTCAGTGCAATTCCAATACAGATACCAAATTCATATTTCAAGAAGACCAAAAGGGAAATTGTCAAGATTATTTGGAGAGGAAAGAGGCATTGAATAAGCAAAGTACTTCTGAAAAACAAAATTCAGGGGAAGGCATAGCACTCCCTCACCTCAAGTCCTACTACACAGCAATAGTAACGAAACACCATGGTACTAGTATAATTACAAGCACATAGGGCAATGGAACAGAATTGAGAACCCAGAAATGGCTCTGTCTATGTATGGTCAACTGATATTGAACAAGGTAATAAAACCTATAAAAAGGGAAAATGATAACTTCTTCAACAAATGGTGGTAGCAAACTGTACTACTACCTCTAGAAAGCTGAAACAGGATCCACATCTCACACCATACCCCAAAATCAACTCAAGGTGGATCAGAGACCTTGGAATAAAATATAAAACCATAAAGCTTATAAGAGACAAACTGGGACCAAAAGTAAAAGGCCTAGTCTACCGTATAAAGGGACTGCCAAATAAAGCCAGAAATGCATAATCCGAAGAGGATAAAATTGATGAACGATACTTTCAAAAGATTAAGTCTCTGTTCCCATGAAAAACTTTTCCAACCGGATGAAAAGAAACCTACTGACTGTGAACAAACATTTGGCAATACCATCTCAGACAAGGGTCCCATCATGAAAGTTTACATAATCCTACAGGGCCTCCAGAAGAAAAAGACTGATAAGCTAATTACAAAGTAGGAAAAACATGGAAAGCCTTTTCACAGAGAAGGACACTCAGATGGTCAACAGACACATGAAGATATGCTCCAAATCACTAGCAATAAGAGAGATGCAAATCAAAACCACAGTGAAATACCATCCTACCCCAACAGCAGTGGGATAGTTTAATAAAGCAGTAAGCAATAAATGTTGGAGATGATGTGGTGAGATAGAAAATCTTATACATTATTGTCTGATTGTGAAATGGTACAACCACTCTGGAAGGCACTTGAGCATTTTCTCAGAAAGCTGAACATAGAAATTCCATATGATTCAGCTATCCCACTGCTCAGAACATACCTTGAAAAAATGAAACTGAGGCACAGAGACTTGTACACTGATGTTCACAGCAGCATTATTCACCATAGCAAGAAAATGGAAGCAGCCCAAAAGCCCAACCACAATGGAATGGATTGAGAAATTATGGTACAGTCACACAATGGAATGCTATGCAGAATACAGAAACAATGATTTTGTAAATTACTACCTAACATGGGAGGGACTGGAGAGTAATATGTTAAGTGAACTAACTCAATCTCATAAGGACAAATACTATATAAAACCCTTATTGTAGAATGAGTAAGAAGATCCAAGGAGGGAGGGGGAGCTTAATCATAGGGTCACATAATTTAATGGGTGAAGGGAGGTCAAGATCCAGTGTCAAAATCAATGCATATGAACTTTATAAACTTGATATGAAAACTGGTATAAGATCAACAACAACAACCCCCCCCAAAAAAAATAAAACAATAGAGAGTATGGGAAGATTATTGAATGACTCAGGAAGTATTAAAAGAAGATGGAAGGAGTACAGAATCATTGTATCAAAAAGTTTGGTTGGCAGAGGAATTAGCTGACACAGAAGAATTTCATGAAACATGATCAAGAACTAATGATGATAAAGGAGTAGGTTTAAGCTACTTTGAAGGAACTGGCAAAAAACAAGGCCTCAGAGACAGATAAAATATCAATTGACATAGTTCAACAAATAAATGTTATTCTGATGTGCTCACCAGGTTGTGTCAAGAAATCTGGAGGACAACAACCTGGCCAATGAACTGGAATGTATTTATTTCCATTCCCAGAAAAGGTGGCTTAACAGTGTAGAAATTATAATAAAAAATCACTAATATCACATTCAAGCAAAATCTTGCTGAGGATTATCTAAAACTGACTGGAACAGTATATTGACAGAACTGCCAGAAATACAAGCTGGTTTTAGAAAAGGCTCTGCACTAGTGACAATGGATCTTGGCTGAAAGCAGAGTATCAGAGGAATCTGTGCTTCATTGACTATGCAAATCCATTTGACTGTATGGACTACAATAAATTATGGCTAACTTTGAGAAGAATGAGAATCCGAGAATACTTGTGTTCACGTGAAACTTATACATGGACCAGGAAACAGTACTCTCAGAACAAAGCTAGGAAATACCAAAGGGTTTAAAGTCAGAAAAAGTGCATCAGAGATGTATCCTGTTTCCATACCTTTTCAATCTAACTGCAGAACAGATCATCTTGGAGGCTGAACTTTATGAGGCGGAATGCGGCATCAGGATTGGAGGAAGACTTATCAATAACCTACATTATGCAGACGATACAATCTTGCTTCAGAAACTGATGAGGACCTAGAAAGTTTGCTACAGAAGGTTAATCAATATGAATTGAAGCTGAACATCAGGAAAACAAAGTTTCTCACACTTGTTGCAGTAGATCAAGGAATGCAGTCTTCAGTATGGATTGCATCTCTCCTGGAGCAGCTGGTGCCTTCAGGGTTGTAGTGTAGCTTAAGTTTATAATTTAGTTCAATAATATCAGATAAACTGTGAATAAAATTTTCAAATTCAGGAACAGCAATAAGGGGTAAGAAACCTCAAAGAAATTAGCTAATATTTAATAATTGGAGATAGGAATGCCACAGTTTCAAATGTCTTGTTTGCTTATAACCTGAACCCTAAATCCCACTGCCTTTGGCACAGTTCTTAGCCATAATGACCCTGTAGAACAGGAAAGAACTTCTCTAATTGATTTCCAAGGCTATAAACTTTTGCAGTAGCAAGCTGCTTCATTTTTCTCTTATAGAGTGACTGGTAGATTCAGAACACCAACCTTTTCCTCAGCAGGTAAATTCCTATGTTTGTGTCTTCGCTTCGTTTACCTAATGGGGATATCAATATTGACGGTAAAAGTGTGGACAAAATTTTAGTAATTTTAAGGATGATGTAAGAAGAATTGATGTTTTTGAGTTGTGGTGCTGGAGAAGAGTATTCAACATGCCATGGACAGCCAAGAAAGCAAATAGATCTGTCTTGGATAGGTTGGAACCAGGTTTTTTTCTTGGAGGCTAGGATTTTGAAGATCTGTCTCAGGAGAGACTGATCCTTGGAAAGGACATCATGCTCGGAGGGTGGAAGGACAGAGAAGGAGAGGAAGAACCTGGATGAGATTGATTGATAAAGTAAGTGAGGCAATTGGGGAAGATGTGTCGGAGTCAGTCAGATTGGCTGAGGAAAGGTCAGGGTTCAGAGCTGTTTTAAGTAGAGAGTTGTTATGAGTGTCAGGTGACTTGACAGCATGTAAGAACAACAGCAACACATGTGATAAATCAATGGACCTGAACTAAAGAGGCTGTTGGTTGAAATTTTATGATAAATCCAAGAGTCGGACAGATTACATATTTTGATCACCACTTGAGTGAGATTAACAACTGAATTATCTTCTAAAATACTTTATGTAGAATTAGTAACATTTTTTATCTGAATGTTTGATAAAATTCACTTGTAAAACCATCTGGTCCAGGGCTTTTGTTGTTGTTGTTGGTAGTTGCTTTATTATCTTTTCTATTTCTTTTTTTGTAATGGATCTGTTCAGGTGTTTAGCTTCAGTCTGTGTTAATTTTTAGGTAGGTTGAAATAAGGAAACACATTGCACTGGGAAAATCTGCAGTTAGGGACCTCTCCAAATTATTAAAGAGTAATAATGTCAGTTTGAGGACTAAGGTCATCTGATTCAGGTCATGATCTTTCTGATCACTTGCTATGCAACTGAGAGCTAGACAATTAATAAGGATGGCAGAAAAGAGACATCTTTGAGCTGTGATGTTGGAGAAGAGCACAGAACATCTCATGGATGGCCAAGAGAACCAACCTATATATCTTGGAGAAGATGCAACTGGAGTGCTCTTTGGAGAAAGAATGATGGGGCTTTGTCTTACATACTTTGGCATGTGGCTAGGAGGTTCTATTCCTTGGAAAGGGACATGTTTTGGGGAAGGGTGGAGGGTCAGCAAAGGAGAGGAAGACCCTCAACTAGGTGGCTTGATGCTGTGAGTACTGCAATGCGCTTTTGTGTGACAAGAAGTGTGAGGATTGTGCAGGATAGAGCAAAGTTCAGCTGTTTTGTTCATAGTGTTGTTATGAGTTGTACTCGACTCGATGGCACCTAACAACATTAATAACCAGCCCTCCCATTAAATATAAAGGGAAATCAGTTTTGTAAATTTTCTTTGTCTTTTGAGGATCTATAGTTTTCATGCTTTGCTTTTTTTCTTCTTATATCATAAAGCTAAGCATTCAAATTAAGACAGTCTAGGAAGAAGCATTGTCCATCTACTTCCAAAATATAACAGGCCTTTGATAACCCTAGACACACCCAGTACTATTAAAAGTAGACTAACAGATAGGCTAACTGAGGCTGAGTCCTCAAATTTGTGAACATAAAGGAGGAGGAAGATACGTAAGAAGAAACTAGTGACTGGTATGTGGAATGTGAGGATCATGAATGTAGAAAAACTAGACAGAAAAAAAAGAACGAAATGGAATTCATAAACATCGACATATTAGGTATTAGCTAAATGAGATAGTTTGGCATGAAACATTTTGAATCAGACCATCATATAATCTACTATGCTGGAGATGTAAAGATGACAAAAAATGGCTCACTTTCATAGTTAAAAAGGCCATCTCTAGGTCCATCTTGAAATACAATATTGTGAGTGACAGGATGATATCCATATACATACAAGGAAGACCTCTTGATACCACTATTATTCAAATTTATTTGCCAACAACAAAAGGCATAATGGAGGAAATAGACGATTTCTATCAAATGTTGAAGTCAGTAATTGATTGAACAATTGAATGCTAAAGTTGAGAACCAGGAAGAAGGATCAGTAGTTGGAAAATATGGACTTGGTGACAGAATGAGGCTGGGGATATAATGATAGAATTATTTATAGCAAATACCTTTTATAAGAAACATAAACACAGGCTATCCACATTTATTTCACCTGATGGGATGCATAGGAATCGGATCAATTACATCTGTGGAAGGAGTCATTGGAGATCAATATCAGCAGTGAAAACTAGACCTGGTGCTGATTGTGGAGCAGACCATCAACTACTCATATGCAAGTTCAAATTAGAGGTAAATAAGGTTAAATAATATCCACAGGAATGAAAATTTGATCTTGAGTCTAACACCCCTGAATTAAAAAAAACCAACACAGGAATTGATTTGAGGCCTTGAACACTAATGAATGAAGACCCGATGAGCTGTGTGAAGATAAGAAGAATATCATTCATCAGACACTTAACCAAAGAAGACATTCAGATGATGAACAAACACATGAAGAAATGTTCAAAATACCTAGCCCTAGGAGAGATGCAAATCAAAACAACTATTAGGTATCATCTCACTGCAGTAACAAAAGCAAAATTCAACAGAGCAGCAAACAACAAATGCTGGCGAGATTGTGGGGAAACTGGAACTCTTATTCACTGTTGGTGAGGCTATAAAATGTTGCAACCACTATGGAAGGCAGTATGTCACTTTCTCAAAAAGTTGAAAGTTAAAAAAAAAATTGGAAGTAGAAATATCATTTGACCCAGCGATTCCACTCTTGGACAAATACCCTAAAGAAAGAAGAACTATATTCACACAATATGCTATATTCACACAATGGAATATGTTACAGCACTAAAAAACAAAAAAAATTCATGAGACATTATACAAAATGGGTGACCTAGGAGGACATTATGATAAGTCAAATATCTTGGTCACAAAAAGACAAAAACTGCAGAATGCTCCTGTTAGAAGACAGGACTGACAAGGGGTTGGGGGGGAACTAAGAAAAGATGGGATAAATAATGTGCATGGCATTGAAAGAGAAGAGTAAAAGAATTGCCTAAAAGAAATATATGACCAGTTATTATTGGTATGACAAGAGTCCATAATGAAAGCTGCAAAAGCAAAGGGAAGAATCAAGAAGTTAAGGAGCTGAATAGACGATTTCAAAGGGCAGCTCAAGAAGACAAGATAAAGTATTATAATGAAATGTGCAAGGAGCTGAAGTTGGAAAATCAAAAGGAATGAACTTACTGAGCATTTATTAAGATGAAGGACCTGAAGAACAAATTCAAGTCATGTATTGCAATGCTTAAAGATCCTATAGACAGAATATTGAACGATTCAGGGAGCATTAAAAAAGATGGGAAGAATATACAGAAGTACAGAACCATTGTACCAAAAAGAAGTGGCTGACACAGATGAATTTTAAGAAACAACATATGATTGAGAAGCAATGGTGATAAAGTAGAAAGTTCAGGCTGCTCTGTAGGACTTGGCAACTAAAATAAAGCCAGGAGTTGGTGGAATACTAATTGACTATTTCAACAAACAAATGCTGCTGTGTTCACCAAATTGTGCCAAGAAATATGGAGGACAACTACTTAGTCAACTCACTTGAAGAGATCTATATTTATTCCCATTCCAAAAAAAATTAAGGCAAAAGTGTGAGGACATTATCTAACAATATCACTAATATCACACTTTTGTGAAATCCTGCTGAAGATTATCCAGAAATGACTGGATTAATGAAGAACCACCAGAAATACAAGCTGAGTTTAGAAGAGGTCATGATAGTAGAGACATTATTGTCAATGTCAGATGGATCTTTTCCAAAAGCAAAGAGTACTAGAGGAATGCCTATCTGTGTTTCATTGACAATGCAAAGGCATTTAACTGTGTGGATCACAACAATTTGTGGCTAACCTTGAGGAAAATGGAAATCTGAGAACATTTATTTGTGCTTATGTAAAACCTATACTTGGATTGAGGCTCAATATCAAGTAAGCAAAGATTCTCACCACTGCGCCAATTGGCAGCATCATAATTGAGATTCTTAACAGCTTTAGTTTGTTTGGCTCCAAAATCAACACTCTTGGCACCAGCAGCCAGGAAAATAGAAAATGTATTGTTATGGGAAAGTCTGCTGTTAGAGACCTCTCCAAAGTACTGAAGAGCAATGATGTCACTCTGGAGATTAAGGTGCACACGATACAGGCCATGGTCTTTGCAATCACTATGCGTCAGAGAGTTGGACAATGATTAGGCATGACAGAAGGAGAATTGATGCCTTTGAGCTGTGGTGTTGGAGAAGAGTACTGAATATAATGGACTGCTAAGAAAATGAACAAGTTTAACCTGGAGATGGTTAAACCAGGCTGCTTCTTCGAGGCAAGAATTCTGAAACTTCATCTGACATACTTTGGACATGGTGCAAGGAGGGACCAGACTTTGGAGAAGGATGTCATGTTTGGGAGTGTGGAGGGAAAGCACAGGAGACCCTCTATGAGGTGGATTGATTCAGTGATTGGGGTAATGGGGGTAGGTGTTATCTTAAACAATGAGACTGGCACAGGACAGAGTAAATAAGATTGGCAAGGGATAGAGCAGGATTTAGGGCTGTTGTAACACAGGGTTGCTAAGAGTTGCAGGCGACTCGACGGCACTTAACAACAACAACAACAACAACTTGACAGTCTATGTTGTTTGAGAAGAATATGTGGAAATATTTGTATTAAAATGGTTTATAATAGCTTAGAAAAATCCAACATTCTCTCTTTTTTTATAACCCCAAGCTGCTAAATATAAACTTGCTTGAATAATTAATGAACACATTTAATCTTCATTTGATTGTTTTAAATTTTTTTCTGTTGTTTCTATCGTCCTGGCTTTCATTACATATGCTTTGTCTCATACACAAATGTAAAAAAAAAAAAAAGAACGCTAATTGTGCAGTAATTCAGCATTAAGTACCTAACTGAACGGTCAATGATGTGAGCCCATCTGCCATTCCATCGGAGAAAGATGTGGCAATCTGTTTATAAAGATTTATAACCTTGGAAATCCTATGGAGGAATTTTGGTCTGTCCTAATAAATTGCTATGAGTTAAAATTGACTTGACAGCAATGGGTTTGGTTTTCTCAGAAGGAATAAAATTACCCTTGTCTAATGCTTTACCACGTAGTCACATTTTGCTTTATAATCATAAATGAGAAACATAAGCAAAAGCTGGTTGAGAGGGAAAAACCCTAAAGACAAATATCACTAACAAAGTGGAGACTTTCTAAACATAGAACTTGGCAGACTCCACAATGGGCAATTTCTGGATTATTCTTTGTTGCCAAGAAAAACAAAACAAAACACAACACGATACCAGGTGTTGTCAAGCCAATTTCTACTCATGAAGATTCCATATGTGTTAAAGTAAAACAATGTTCCAAAAGATTTTCGATAGCTAATGTTTTAGAAGGGGTTGTGCTGCCAACCTAAGGACTTGCAGTTTGAATCCACCAGCTGCTCCTCAGAAGACATGGAGAATCTTTTCCTATGCAATTTACAGTCCTGAAAACCCACTAGAGACTCAATTGTGAGTCAGTTCTGATTTGATGGTAAATAACAAGAGCATTATTTTGAAGGCAGTTCTGGTGGTAATAGTCCAAAGGGAGTTGTGTTGCTAACTCAAAGAATGCATCCCTCTGTTGGTTTGAATCCATCAATTGCTCCGTGAAAAAAGATGAGCAATCTCCTTCCTTATAATTAACCTGGGAAATTCAGTGGTGAATTAGCTATGAGTAAGCACAAGTGAGTCAATATTTTAGAATTAGGCTTTTTAGAAGTAGGCTTTTCTTCTGAGACATTTCTGAATGGACTCAGACTTTCAACACTTTAGCAACAAAACACCGTATAACCATTTGCATCATCAAGAGACTCATTCAAATCCTTAAGCTCTTCAATTCAATTACTTGCTACTTTCACCAACCTGGAAGAATCAATTAGTATTTTTCCTAAATAAAGTAAAATTATTAAATTGTAAAATTTATAATTTCCTCAGACATGTAAAGAATGTGAGAGTTTTAGGAAGAAATTTGTACTCTTATTTATTTATTGTTATTTTTGTTGTTACATATTGAGTCATAACTTGACTTACCATAGATGACATTCCAGGGACTTATCAAAGAAGTTACTTTTCAAAGAGGAGATTGCCATCTTTCTCCAGCACAGCAGCAGCTGCATTGAACTATCTGACTTCGGATTGGCAGTACAACTCCTTACCACTAAACAACCAGAGTTCCCTTTCTTTACTATGAGTACATATATTTATCCTAAATTTTTATATGAAAATATGTATATTTTATGCAACTGAACCACTAAAAAGTGTAGTATATGTTTTGTACCCCAAGTACACAGTGATCAAGCCCTTAAAATATTTCATTACTCATAGTTCTGTCCTTAGAGAAGGACATTATGTTGGGAAGGGTGGAGGGTTGGTGAAGGAGAGAAAAACCCTCAAACAGGTGGAATGACAAGGTGACTGCTGCAATGGGGTTTTTTAATAATTAATGAATTTAAAGAGCATTTACAGAGATTTTGGATTTCCATTCGTTCATTGCTACACTTTTCTCCCTGCCTACCCCTCCCCTCCAGTTTGCTCCTCTCCTTAAAAAGAAAAAAGAAAAAAGAAAGATTCCTTCATTGGAATACAATTCCCCCATCCCCCCAACCCTCACACCAAGTACACTTCTCTATGCAACCTTAATTGTAGACTCCTGTGCTAACCATAATACCGAATCACCTTTAATCTGTTCTTTCCCTCATCTGTTTCAATACAGTATACTTAATTTATCCAGCTTTTTTCTTAGTCTTACACCAACCCTGATGTAAGTCCCATTCTATAATAGTGG
>NW_006399762.1:6606140-6607561 GCF_000299155.1 Elephantulus edwardii
TATTTAATAAATTCTGGATATAAGTCCCTTATCTGACATGTCATTGCCAAATACTTTTTCCCAAGTAAAAAGTATTTTCCCTGGCTTCAGGAAGTGTGAGGATGGCGCAGGACAGGACTGGTTTCAGATCTTTTGTTCACAGGGTCACTATGAGTCTTAATCGATTTGATGGCTTCCAACAATAACAATAATAATTCTGTTTATGGAAATTATCATGGAAATATATGTCGATTTAAGCATAATGACCTATTAATACTAACTCTGTGATGTGACAAGTACTAACTCCATTATTTGATTGACTAAGTTTTGAAAATTGGCAATGTATTTATTGTATGACGTGTTTAAAATTTATTTAGCCTTCTTGTTGTGTGCTATTGAGTACGACATGACCCTAAAGCTCACCTTCTCATGGGTTTTCAGGGCAGTAAATTACACTGGAGGAGATTTTCTATCCTTCCCCTTAATATTTCCTTAGTATTTAATAAAAATATGTTTTAAAAAATGTGTCTTAACAATCTCAGAGGTTTACTGGCAGCCTACACTAATGAATGCTTCATTACTCTAAATCTCTTATGGATAGCATGATGCTCTGAAGTTTGTACAGTCAGACCTCAAATAAATCCTCCTCATGTTTCTTGTTAGCTTAATTTGTGGTTAACTTATTGGGAGACATTCTTCAATTATAGGCATACCCGGGGTTCATTCTTTGTCCTTAAAATTAATTAAAGGATAAAAAATGTATGGATGGGGATTTTGCATTCAATCTGAGCTTTGGGCATAGGAACATTGTTAGTCTATTTTTAAAATTACCTTTCTGTCATTTATATAATATATGTTTAATTTAAAAATTTGTACCATAATTTCTTATTTTGTTTTTCAGTCTTGCTAAATATTAACTACTATTTTGGGGATTTTAAACAACAACTGAAACATCAGATAAAAGTAGGCGTTTCAAAAATTTCTACAGCTACTTATTATTGTTGCTAGGTGCTATTGAATTAATTCTAATGCATTATGATCCTTTGAACAACAAACCAAATATTGCCTCATCCCTGATACCTTCACAGTCTTTATTTTGCTAAAGCCCAGCATTGCCATCACCATGTAAATCCATCTCATTGAGGGTCTTTGTGTCTTCCCTTGACTCTCTTGTTTTCCAAGTATGATGTTTCTCTGCAGGGATTTCCCCCTCCTGATACCATGACCAAGTATGTGGAATTAAATCTCACTATCCTTGCTTGTGTGCTCAGGCTGTTCGTTCATAGGGTCACCATGAGTCGTCTACGACTCGATGGCATCAAACAACAATAACAATGACGACAACCAAGAGAGAGCTATGTTGGCCCAGTGGAAAGGAAGCTATGCTACCAAGCCGAAGGTGGGTGATTTTCATCTGTGGCCCTCGGCCAGGTTCAAATTGT
>NW_006399762.1:6609423-6610933 GCF_000299155.1 Elephantulus edwardii
CCCCCCATAAAACAACACTTGAGGGCAAAAAGAAACATACCATGGATTGCTAGGAGAACAAGAAAATTCATCCGAGAGAGGGTGAAACCAGCCTGCTCTTTAAAGGCAATGATTTTGAAGCTTTGTGTGACATACTTTGGGTATGTTGCAAAGAGGGACCAGTCATTGAAGAGGGGAATCATGCTTGAAAGGGTGGAGGGACTGTGCAGGAGAAGACCCTGGATAAGATGGATTGATTCTGGATGAGACAGACTGATTCAGTGACTAGAGTAATAGGGATGGGTGTGTCAGAGACAATAAGTTGGCACAGGATAGAGCAGAATTCAGAGCTGTTGTATATATGGTCACTATGAGGCTCAAGACAACAACAACAACGACATATACACATATACACATTTCCTAATTTTAAAATGTGTGTGTCTAAGTTGTATCATTTATATATACTTTATATATACACACATTTTCTAATTTTAAACCAAGAAGGGATATGCAGAATTACTGTACCAAAAATTATTGATCTAAAACCAAGCATTATTGATATGTACTGAACCAAAGGCAGGTGGTTCAAATGCACCAGCTACACCATGATAGAAAGACAAGTGGCCTCCTCCTGTGTGATTTATAGCCTCTGTGGACTCTATCAAGGGTCAGCTATGAGTCAGTTCTGACTCGATGCTACACAACAAGGCAGACATGACTGAATCATTTCCGAAAATAGCATATGATAAAGTACCCTTGGTACTGAAGGAAATAGTCAAAAGTGCACTGGCAATAATAAGTCTTCAGGAACTGATAGAATATTGAGTTGTTTCAACAAACAGATGTAGCCTTGGATGTTCTTGCTCATCTATGCCAAAAAAAATGAAATGACTGCCTGATCAACTGCCTAAAACAAGTATTTGTTCCCATTCCAAAATTGGTGATCCAACAGAATGTGGAAGTGATCAAACAATATTATTATCACAGGAAAGTGAACTATTACTGGAAATGAATGAGAAAGAGCTGCAACAGTATATCAATACAGAAATTCAATCTGGATTCAGAAAAGGACATGGAATAAGGGATATCATTGCTGATGTCAGATGAAACTTGGCTGCAAGAGAGACTACAAAATGATGGGGTTTTTGGGGGGGTTTTATTGTCTATGCAAAGACATTTGACTATGTAGGTTATAAGAGATGACAGATAATATTAAAAAGAATGGCAACTTCAGAACACTTTATTATGCTTGGGAGCTCTGATGATGTATTTTATAGGGAGTTGTGCTACTTGGGAGGGTAGACAGACAGTCTAGGAAGGCAAGGCCCTCTATGAGGTGGTTAATTCATGACTGGGTAATCAGGATGGGTGTATCAGAGACAGTACGATTGACACAGGACAGAGCAGAGTTTAGGCTGCTGTACGTAGGGACGCTATGAGTCGCAAGTGACTTGATGGCACATAACAACAACAATAATAATAACAACAATCAGCTGGCCCAATGGAGAGAAAGCGATGCTACCAAGCCAAA
>NW_006399762.1:6612317-6613760 GCF_000299155.1 Elephantulus edwardii
TCAACCACAGTTTGTTGTGATCCACACAGTCAAATGCTTTTGCATAGTCAATGAAACACAGACATCCCTCTGGTACTCTCTACATCCAAGATCCATCTGACATTAGCTTTATATCCCTAGTGCCACAGCCTCTTCTAAATCCAGCCTGCACTTCAGGCAGTTCTCTGTTGATGTGCTGCTCTAGTTGTTTTTGGACGATCTTCAGCAGAATCTTGCTTGAATGTGATATCAATGATACAGTTCGATAATTTCCACACTCTGTTGGATCATCTTGGTCTATTCTTCCTTCTCTGCCTTTGTTATAGTCTTTTGCATTCTTCCTGGATGATATTCTTTATATCCTCTGACTGCTCGTCCTGTCTTTGCTCATTAATGTCCAAGACCTCAAACCTGTTCCTGATATAGTTTTGAAATTCAGGTGAGATGGACTCAAAGCCAAATTTTGGTTCCTGTGGACTCGATTTAATTTTCCTCGGCCTCAACTTGAACTTGCATATGAGTAGTTGGTGGTCTGTTCCACAGTCAGGACCTGGTGAAGAGTTCACGGCCGATATTGAGTTTCTCCAGTGATTCTTTACACAGATGTAATCAATTTGATTCCTATGCATACCATCAGGTGAAATCCAATCATATATTGATAATTTTTACTGGGAGTCACAGACTTGCTCAGGTTTCTTTAAAAAGACAGGGCTCATTGTAAAAATACACAATGATGGTGATTAAAATGAAGGATAATAAAGATTATATGCAACTCTAAGAAGCTGCTTATATATCCTTCACATTTTATCATCTTATGGTTTTGATATTGTGACACTTCTGTTTCTTTCTCTGCATCTACCTCATTTACCTCTGTATATCTTATATTGTTGGGAACTCATTTAACTTAATAAAATTACCATGAATCTGCTTAGAAGGAGCTTCTCAATTTGTGCAACTTGATAAGAACAAACACATAATTTATCACTCACAGTTAAAAGCGTTTGAAAGTGTGCTGAATTTACAGTTTAACTCACTTCAATTACTATTAGTAGTGACCTTCTACTAGGTTTCAAAGCTAGGATTTTTTTTCTCCTACAAAACTGCTATTGGATTTGAACCACTGATTTTTCAGTTAGTAGCACAATATGCACTGACCATCAGAGTTACTTAATTTATAGTTTAAGGATATATAAACCAAACATTTATTTGTAATATTTATATATTTATAAAGTAGTTACAGTAAAAAACTTCCTACCTTTTGCAATCCACCCATTAATTATTATCAATGCATCTTGATTGCATGATTAGTCAATTTCAACTGCAAAAACTGTCATAAGTCTTCAATTTTTTCATCTTTGGCTTTGGTGGCTAATATGCATAGTTTAGTAGCAATTATATATACAAGTCTTCCTTGTTGCATTGTAACTCAGGATGTTGTTGTTGTTGTTGCTGTTATGTGCCGTC
>NW_006399762.1:6615310-6622169 GCF_000299155.1 Elephantulus edwardii
ATGTTGGTTCATCAAATTCTTCTATGTCTGCCAATTCTTTTCGATACAGTGACTCACTATATTCTTTCCCTCTTCTTTTAATACTTCCTGGATCACTTAATATTCTGCCTAAAGCATTCTTGATTATAGCAAGTCAAGGTTTGAATTTGTTCTTCAGTTCCTTGAGCTTAAGAAATACTAAGTGAGTTCAGCCCTTTTGATTTTCTGACCCTACCTCCTTGCACATTTCTTGAAAAATTATTTTTTTAATGGATGCAACACCATACTTCCTTGATTTGTAATTCCTGGCATAATATATGATATCATTGTCTGATTAAAAGTGGCCATTAATATTTCATCTCTCAGCTCACTAATGTCTAGAATGTTGATATTTTTGTGTTCTAATTTTATTACCAGCTGACTGAAAGAGATCTGTATTTGTTCTCAGTATAAAAAAGATAATACCAACTACTATGAAAACCATTGAACAATATCATTAATATCAAATCAAGTAAAATCTTACTGAAAATTTAAAAATGGTTGAAACAGCATATCAGCAGGGAACTGTCAGAGGTTCAGGGGATATCATTGTTGAAGTTAGACAGATTTTGGCTGAAAATAGAGAATATCAGAAAGATGTTTTATTTACTATGCAAGGCATTTGACTATGTGGATCATGACAAATTATTGTGAATATTGAGAAGAATGGGAATCCCAGAACACTTAATTTTGCTCATGTGATACCTATACTTAGACCAACAAGCTATTGTTTCAACAGTACAAGGAAAACTTAGGTGGTTTGAAGTCAGGAAATATGTATGTCAGAGCTGTATTTTTTCTTCACACCTATTCAGTCTGTATGCAGAGCAAATAATTTGAGAAGCTGAACTATAACAGAGAAGAATGTGGCATCAGGAGCAGAGGAAGACTCATTAACAACTGGTTATGCAGATGACATATTTTTTAAATTTTATTTTATTAATTTTAATGAACATTTACAGAGATTTTTATTTTCCATTCATTCATTGTTGCACTTTTCTCCCTGCCTGGCCCTCCCCTCCCAACCCCCAGTTTGCCCCTCTCTTTGAAAAGCAAAAGAAAAATTCCTTCTTTGGTATACAATCCCCCTGCACCCCTCCCACTGCCCCGAGTACACTCCACTATGCAACCTTAATTCTGGACTCTTGTGATAATCATAATACCCTATAATGAATCGCTTTTAAATTATTCTCTCCCTCATCTGTTTTAATGCAGTATACATAATTTATCCAGTTTTTCTCAGTCTTACCCCAACCCTGATGATAGACGACATATCTTAATTGCAGAACAAGAAGATTTGAAACATTTGCTGCAGAAAATAAGTCTATAGCCTTTAATAGTAATTGCCTCTCAAAATCAAGTAGATAAAAGTCATTACTACCAGTAGGCAATATTATGATAGAAGAGTTGAGAGAAGGGAATATAGCTAGAATCCAGTATCCCTTCACTGAGAACCTCCTAGACAGAGAAAGATTATTCCGAGAAATAGGAAGATTGTCAAGTTACAATGGCTTACAAATGTTGAAGCTTTAGAGTCTTCTATAGAGGTCACAGGTGTCATCTGGTTGGTTCCACTCTCAGTGAGTGACCTTTCACTGGGTTCACAGATTATTAATTGCAATGGGAGGACACGCCCATCTTTCTACCTATGAGCCACTGATGGCTCTAAACCACCAAAGATCTGAGGCCTTTAGCTCAACAGTGAAACTTTGTATTAATTATGCCACCAGAGCTCTCCTCTTCTAGAGAAAACTGTTTCCAAGAAGTCTTTGCTCAGCTCAAAGTATTTCTCTGTGGCATAACACATAGTATTGCTCTATAACATAAAGACATCTTCAACTGTTTACATTTAATACGGCTCCTTGAGAACAGTCTTTGAAAAATAACTAACAACTTATGAAGTAATACAAATACTTGTTTTGCATGTCTATCTTTTTTTGATGTCATATGATAAGTGATGTCAGGATAGTACCTCATAGGTGTGAAATGGTGAAATTATATTTAGTGCAAAGCATTATGTGAATCAAGTTTTATGGAAAATAAAAATTCAGTATATAATTTTTATTAAGCATACTCCTCTTTTTAAAGATCCCTTTGCTCAGCTATTATTCATAGAAAAATGAACATGACATATAATAAATACTTGTGCATTGAATTCTAAAAATTATTCTTATTGAAAAAATTCTCAGATTACTTTCTGATATATAAAATTGTATGCTGTGTAAGCTTTTGCTCTGTCTCTATCTTTTCCATTTATACTTACTTTAGGAACCAGCACTGGCAGTATACAGTTTGTACCTCTTTAATGATATTAACAGCCTTTACATCATTGGATACTTCTCAAAAGAATTGGTTTATGTCTGGGCACATTTCATTTGATCAGAGTGTCCTACATGCTCTTTTTAAAAATCAAAGTGGTAAATTCACATAAATTACATTTAAAAAGTTCCTGGAAAAATGAGAGATCATTTACTTAATTAAAACTTTCAGATTTGATCAGGTGTAAAGAGGTTGGTAAATAAGACCCAGAGGAAACTGGATGACAAAGTGGCAGATCAATCTACTTTGACTTATTTTACTCTAGTTTTAAGAACACGTTTGTGGGTTGTTGTTTTTATTAGTTAACTTCTAGAAAAATTGCTAAACTAAAACGATATTGTGACAGGAGGTGTAAACTAGATCCTCAAAACAGAATGTTAGCACCAGGCAAATATAATCATAGCTTCCACTTTAACATATAGAATGAATTAACAGTGAAATCACTGATTCGCAAAGTAGAGTTGTGGGCAGTGCTACTCATATCAGAAGAAAAAGGTGACCACTGCAGACTTGCTGACTTCTCCAGAGATTTCTTGCTACTAGAATTCAGATTTGTGTGGAGATCACAGCAAGAAGTAGACATGTATAGGAAAAATAGTTTCTAAATGGCCAGAAAATCTGGAGGTGAGCATTTTAGGTAAGAGTTTAGGTAAAAATTGAAGAAGAGTGAAAGTTCCGTTTCCATGTGGAGAGAAAAACCTATGTTATGACAGCATCACAGCTATAATGAATTGGGTCTCCCTTTGTTCATATTTCCTAATCTTGTGTTGAGTGTGCACGTCAAAGATAAATTTCTATTTTAACCTTGGCAATAAATTTTCTTTATTGTTATGGTTTCGTTCCTGTTCATAAAACTTTGCTGTTATTAAATGAATCATATTATTTTTATGAAACGCTGATTTAGAGCAGAAATAATTACTGTGCAGAAACCCTTCACATTTCCATAACAACAAATTAAAATCAAATACTCGTGGTTTAAGCATTCACTTCCTCGATGCAGGAGCATGATGAGTCAACACAATATATCTCTGATCTTTCATCCTGAGTATAGACAGAATCAAGAATGGATGTTTTATGTCTGTAGAATAAACAAAAAATCTCCAGCCCTTTAATATTATAGTAGATAAATTTGTAAAGGGGAGTGAGAAGGGGCAATATATTCTGGTGTTTCCGGATTTTGGAGGAGTTTGTCAGTATTAATCATTGACGGATTAAGAGAAAGGGAGTAACATTATATAACGATGCTGTTTTGTTGTTATTAAATGCCATTGACTCATGTATGACTCATAGTGATCCTATGAACAATAGGTCTGAATCCTATTCTAGCCTGTGTAAACCTCCTCATTTCTGACATACTGTGACCAGGCAGATCACTACATCGATCTACCTCAACTAAGGGCCTTCTTCTCTTTATCTACTACCTACCTTTCTAAGCATGATGTCCCTCTCCAAAGAATAGCTTCTCCTAAAAATATGTCTGAAGTAAGTAAGATGAAGCTTTGTCATATTTGCCTCCAAGCAGCATACTGGTTGCACTTTTCTAAGACATATCTGTTCTTTTGGCAGTGGATGGGATACTCAGTGCTCTTCTCCAACATTGCAGCTCAAAGGCATCATTTATCCTCCTGATGCCCTTATTTATTGTCCAGTTTTCAATGCATAGTAAATGATGGCATGAATGAGGCACTGCCTTCAAGCCGCCATCTGACAACATTGCTCCTCAGTAATTTGTAGAGGTCCCTGACTGCAGACTTTCCCAGTGCAATATGGCTCCTGATCGCCTGACTGCTGGTACTAAGGGTGCTGATTGTGGGTCCAAGTAAGATGAAAATTTTGACAATTTCAATCTTTTCTCGCTCTTTCATTATGTTACCTATTGTTACAGTGGTGAGAATTTTTATTTCCTTGAAATGAAGCTGTGATCGATGTTGAAGGATGATATAATGATGTTCACAGAAAATTAATCCAGAAACTTGTAATATTCAATTTAACAAGTGAAAAGAAAAGTCAAGGAACTTATTTAGTTGTACTGATGGCTACATAAGTTAGAGAATGTGGCAAGTCAAACTAGTTTATGAATTAACAAATAGCATAGGTTCTTCCAAATATTTCTTTTTCACTTACAGAGTTTTCATCCCTATTCCTGAGTAAATATTTACAGAAAAAGTAATTATGAGCTGTTAATATATTCCATTTATAAATCCAAGACCATGACAAAAAAGAAAATTTTGATGGTAGCTTCTATCAAAAACAAAATCATTTCAAATATTTGATCATTGTTTGCCCTCCTCTTTATATTGTTACAACACAACACTGGCGGTGCTCATTTTTTAGAAGAAGAAATTTGGAAGATAGCTGCTTAGCCCCCATGTAGATTCACAAGTAATGTTTTGGGGGGTTTTTTAAGGAGGAGAAAATGGGACATGGGGGCAGAGGACCGTGAACATCTTCTGAAAGGGCCAGAAGGAGTAAGAATAGCATAGTTTCTCACTACCCAGAGCATAATGCAGATAAAGAGCCCATAGCCCATTCCCATGGTGCCTGTAAATCCCCACCAATAGCAAGAGGTTATTTTATTTGTTGCTGACTCACAGGCTCATAGTTATGACATCAACAATGGAGCTTATTAAGGAAGTAAGTTGGAGAGTGGGGGAGGCAAAGAATACCACTCATAACAATTACTGGTTTAGTCCGACAGTCCTAAGGCACAATTTCTTAATCCTGGCTCATTTCAGTTCTGCAGACAGCTTTTCCTTTCATCATCAAAGGCAAGAACAGCAAATACTTTTATAGCTATGTTCAGCACAAGTGCAAAAATCCTTGGGTCATACGTCCCCGCAGTTTCTCCACAGCTATTCCACTGTCTCTCCAACACCATCACCATTAACCAGGTCTTTCCAACAGGTTCTGTTCTAGTCTCCTTAAAGTCTTGCTATTGCAAGTCTTGCTCACTTTAAGTCCTTAAGTCTTGCTTCTTTGTGTGTTGGAAGCACTCTTTCCCATATCCTAGTCCCACAACTGATGCTGATTTGCAAGACCATGTGTTTGCAATAAAGGTAGTTAGAGACCAGAACGGGCTAATTGACAGCTAATTAAAAACAACTTTTAGGTTAACATCACAATTTTTAAAAGGGCTGTTGTACATAGGGTCATTATGAGTCGCAAATGACTGGACGGCACATAACAACAACAACAACAATCTGCCATATGCAAGTTTCAATCATTTAATGGCCATTTTCCCCGAATAAAAATGTAATCTCCATGTTGTTTTTGTTGTTGTTATGTGCCGTTGAGTAGCCTGTTACTCATGGCAACCAGCCCTAAACCCTGCTCTATCCTGTGCAATCTTATTGTCTCTGACAATACTTGGAAAGAGTATACAGAGTCCAGTCACTGGATCAATCCATCTTATTGAGGGTCTCCATCTCCTGTGCTGTTATCTCTCCACCCCTTCCCAAGCATGAGGTCCCTTTCCAAGGACTGTTCCCTAATTGCAACATGTCCAAATTATGTCTGTCAGATGAAGCTTCAGAATCCTTGCCTCCAAAGAGCAGCCTGGTTTAACCCTCTCTAAGAAGAACCTCTTTGTTCTCTTAGCAGTCCATGGTATATTCAACACTCTTCTCCAACACCACAGCCCAAAGGCATCAATTCTCCTATCATCCCTAGTCATTGTCCAATTCTCTGATGCATAGCAAGTGATTGCAAAGACCATAGCCTGTATCAGGTGCACCTTACTTCCAGACTGACACCATTGTTTTTCAGTGCTTTGAAGAGACCTCTGACAACAAACTTTCCCAATGAAATAAGTCTTTTAATTTCCTTGCTGCTGGTGCCAAGAGTACTGACTGTGGAGCCAAGCAAAGTAAAGCTGTTTACAATCTCAATCTCTTCACCATCCATCATGATGCTGCCAATTGGCCTTGGGGCTTTAATCTTTGTTTTCTTGATATTGAGCTTCAATCCATATTCAAAGCTATAGTCTTTGACCTTCTGTAGCAAGCGCTTTAGGTCCTCTTATGTTTCAGCAAGCAAGGTTGTGTCATCTGCATAATGCAGATTGCTGATGAATCTACCTCAAATCCTGATGCCACATTTTTCCTCATAGAGCCCAGCGTCCAAGATAATCAGTTCTGAACATAGGTTAAAAATGTGTGGAGATAGGACACATCCCTGACATACATCCTTCTCAATTTTGAACCATACAGTGTTTCCTTGCTCAATTCTGTTGACTGCCTCTTGGTCCACATATAGGTTTCACATAAGCATGATCAAGTGTTCTGGGATTCCCATTCTTCTCAGAGTTAGCCACAGTTTTTTGTGGTCCACACAATCAAACACCTTTGCATAATCAATGAAACACAAATAGACATTCCTCTGGTACTCACTGCTATCAGCCAAGATTCATCTACCTTTAGTTACAATATCCCGAATTTCATGACCCCTTCTAAACTCAACCTGCACTTCTAGCAGTTCTCTGTTGATGTGCTGTTCCAGTCATTTTTGAATAATCTTCAGCAGA
>NW_006399762.1:6629734-6630342 GCF_000299155.1 Elephantulus edwardii
TGGACAGAATATTGACTAACACAGAAGGCCTTAAAAGAAGACGAATGAATGACTAACTACTCTGTAAATGTTCATTAAAATCACAATTAAAATATTATTTTTTTAAAAAAAGAAGATGGAAATAATACACAGAGTCACTGAACCAGAATTGGCTGACACAGAAGGATTTCATGACAACACATGTTCAAGAGGCAATGATGATGAAGGATGAAGTTCAAACTGGTCTGAGGAAATCTGAAAAAAACAAGGATCCAGGAATTGATGGAAAATCAATTGACATATTTTCACAAACAGATGCTGCCCTGGATGCATTAACCAACTTGTGCCAAGAAACATGGAGGACAACCACCTAGTCAATTTACTGAAAAAGATCCATCTTTATTCCCATTCATAAGAAAAGGTGACCCAATAGAGTGTAAACATTATTGAACAATATTACTAATATATTATGCAAGCAAAATCTTGCTGAAGGTTATTAAACAACAACTGTAACAGTACATCCACAGAGTACTACCAGAAATACAATCTTGATTTTAAAGAGGTTGTGGCCCTAGGGATATATCATTGCCAAGGTCAATGTATGTTGGCTGAAAGCAGAACTGAGGAAT
>NW_006399762.1:6631843-6634611 GCF_000299155.1 Elephantulus edwardii
GATATTGTTCAATAATTTCCACACTCTGCTGGATCACCTCTCTTTGGAATTGGAACAAAGTTAGATCTCTTCCAGTGAGTTGGTGAGATTGATGTCCTCCAGATTTCTTGCATCTTAGCAAATACATCTGGGACAGCATCTGTTTGTTGAAATATATCAATTAGTATACCATCAGTTCCTGAGGTCTTGTTTTTTGCCAACTTTTCAGAGCAGATTGAACTTCCTCTTTCATCACCATGGGCTTTTACTTATACGTTATTTCATGAAATTCTTCTGTGTCTGCCAATTCCTATTGGTATAATGACTGTATACTCTTTCCATCTTCTTTTAATACCTTCTGGATCATTTAATATTCTACCTAAAGCATCCTTAAGTATTGCAACTCCATAAGTACTTGATAAATGTTGTTAAACTAATGATTACATTTATACAGATCCAATGATATAAAATAGGATATGTTTTTGTACCTTTTCTACTGTTAAAAATAAGAATATTTTATCATATTCTATAACCTACAGACAATTGTAATTTTGGATTAAGATCTACATTAAAACACACCATTTTTTAATCTTTTGCCTGTATTTTTTATGTCCTAACTTTAAAACTTTGCCTCACACTAAATTTATCCCTACATCATCATGTTAAAATACTCGGTAACATTTGACAGATGGCAGCAATATAAATTGTTTGATGTAAAGACTATAAAGTAAATGATACTCCATAATCACTAGCTTAGGAATCAATAGATTTCATAATAGCAATAAATATATGTCAATCTAGAGACTAATGTGCACCTTATCCAGGCCATGATATTTTCAATTGTTTGGCATGTACCAGAGAGCTGAACAATGAATAAAGATGACAGAAGAAGAATCAATGGTTTTGAGTTGTGGTGCTGGAGAAGTGTAATGAGCATACCATGGACAACTGAGACTAAAAATAGGTCTGCTCTGGAAAGGGCGAAACCAGTTTGCTCCTTGGAGGCAAGGATGGTGAAGCTCCATCTCACATACTTTGGGTGTGTTTCTAGGAGAGACTATTCCTTGAAAAGGATAGAATTATTGAAAAGGTATGATCAATGAAGGAGAGGAAGACCCTTAACAAAGTGGACTGACAGAGACTGCAGCAATGGGCTCAAGTGTGTTAGAGATGATGTAGACGGCATGAGATAGAACAGGACTCAGATCCGTTATTCATCAGATCAGTATGAATAATACTTGTTTCAATAGGTCCTAACAACAACAACAAAATATATCTATGAGCATAAGAATCGGTCAAATTTAGTAAAACAAAAAGTTATACATAGTGTATACAAAACAAAGAGATATTGTAAATATCTTTTCTTAATAATGATGACTAAATTTAGCTCTCAAATTTTTAACAAGAGGTGATCTATACAGACATGATCTATAATTTCTCCATCTTCTTACAAAAATCTTATCAAGTTTGATGGTTTTAATTATCAATTGCTGTTGATATGTGCCGTCACGTGCGGCTCATAGCGACCCTTGTATAGCCTTCCTAATACCGTGCTCTCTGCTGTGCTAATCTTATTGTCTCTGACACACGTATCGCTATTAATCTAGTCACTGAATTAATCCATCTCATTGAGGGTTTCCCTCTCCTTTGCTGTCCCTCTACCCCCCCAAGCATGGCATCCCTCTCCAAAGACTGGTCCCTCACTGCAACATATCCAAGGTTTGTCAGAGGAAGCCTCAGACTTCTTGCCTCTAACAAGCATCCTTGTCTCACCCTCTCTAGGATGAACCTGTTTATTCTCCTAGCAGTCCATGGTATATTCAATACTCTTCTCCATCACCACAGCTCAAAAGCATCAGTTCTCTTTCTGACTTCCCTAGTCATTGTCCAATTTTTTACTATTTATATAATTCCTCAGTCTATTTTTAAAATATTAACTGCTATAATAAACGTCAATATAACATTTCCAATTGACTACAATAGGCATTTCCATTTGTGAGTCAATGTTATCGTTCAAAGCTCCATAGAGTTTATCATTACCTTACTAAGCTTCTTCTCTGTTATAGCTTCTCTTCTTCTATCTATCCTGATGAGAGGGGAAAAAAAGAAAGAAAAAATACATTTGTACATATTGATTATCTGTCAGTCACCTTGTTGTTCTTGTTATGTGCCATCGAGTGGCTTGCGATTTATAGCAACCCTATGTACAACAGCTCTAAACTCTGCTCTGTCCTGTGCCGATCTCACTGTCTCTAACACACTCATCCCGATTGCCCCAGTCACTGAATCATTCCATCTCCCAGAGGGCCTTCCCCTCCTGCGCCTGCCCTCCACCCTCCCAAGCATGATGTCTTTCTCCAAGGACCAGTCTCTCCTTACAAGATGACCAAAGTATGTCAGATGAAGTCTCAGAATCCTTGCCTCCAAGGAGCAGCCCAGTTTAACCCTCTCCAGGATGAATCCGTTTGTTTTCTTAGCAGTCCATGGCACCCTCAGCACGCTTCTCCAACACCAAAGCTCAAAAGCATCAATTCTACTTCTGTCCTCCCTCGTCATTGTCCACCTCTCTAACACATAACATGTGACTGCAAAGACCATGGCCTGTACCAGATGCACCTTAGTCTCCAGGGTGGTAATAACTCACTTTTCAAATATGCTGCATTTTCTGGATTTTTTCCTAAACAGCCATTTTCTTAAACCTTATCTCATTCCTTTTAATTTACCACATGACTTCATTGTCTCATGACTTGTTGTTGTTGTTGTTATGTGCCATCGAGTCGCTTGTGACT
>NW_006399762.1:6638706-6654246 GCF_000299155.1 Elephantulus edwardii
ATGTGAAACCTATACTTGGACCAAGAGGCAGTCATGAAAATAGAGCAAGGAAACATGCACGGTTCAAAATCGGAAAAGGAGAGAGTCAGGGATGTGTTCTGTCCCATATCTTTTCAATTTATTTGCAGAACGGCTCATTTGTGAGGCTGGACTTTATGAGGAGGAATATAGCATCAGGATTGTAGGAAGAAGATTTATCAACAACCTCCATTGTTCAGATGATACAACTTTGGGCCTGAAACTGAGGAAGACAGGAAGTATTTGCTGCAGAAAGTTAAGAAATGTAGTTCTTTCTATGAATTCAAGCTCAACATTTAGAAGACAAAGATTCTCACCACTGGGCCAATTGTCAGCACTAAGATAGAGAAGAGATTGAGGTTGTGAACAATTTCAGTTTGGTTGACTCCACGATCAACACTCTTTTCACCAGCCAAGAAATCAATTGAAAAATTACATTAGAAAAATCTTCTGTCAGGAACCTTTCTAAAGTACTAAAGAGCAACGATGTCACTAGAGACTATGATATGGCTGATTTAGCCATGATCTTTGCAGTTGCTAGCTATGCATCAGAGAGCTGGACAGTAACTAAGGGTCACAGAAGAATTGATACTTTTGAGTTTTGATGCTGGAGAATAGTATTGAACATACCATGACTACTAAGAGAGTAAACAGATCTGTCTTGGATAGGGTGAAACCAGATTACTCCTTGAAAGCAAGGATTTTAAAGAACTATCTCACTTGATTTGGAAATGGTACCAGGAGGGATCAGTCTTTGGAGAAGGTCATCATCCTGTGAAGGGTGGAGGGACAGTGCAAGAAAGAAAGACCCTGAAAAAGATGGATTGACATAGTACCTGGGTGATGGGGATAGATGTGTCAGAAACAGTGAGATTAGGTCAGGATGTGCAGAGGATCACTATGAGTTGCACATAACAATACCCAGCCTTCCTAGGAACTCTGTTAACCTAGAGTTAGGAATATGCATGCAACCTGAGAAGCATACAGTTTGATCCACCAGCTGTTCTGCAGCAGGAGCATTGGCAATTTCCTCCTGTGTGATTTGCTGCCTCTGAAAACCTGCTGGTAGGTCAGCTTCTGAGTTAACGGGTCAGTTCAGACTCTATAGCATGGAAAACAACAGCAACCAACCCATCAGATGCTTGTAAAGTTTTGAGTTAATCCATGAAATGATTGGCCTGTTATTGTTGCTGTGTGCCATCAAGTTGACTCATAGTGGCCCCATGTGTGTCAGAGGAGAACTTTGCTGAGTGGAGTTTTTCAATGGCTGTAATTTCTCAGCCGCCGATTTGTCTTCTATGCCTCTGTGGTTTGAACCAACAACTTTCAAATCATAGTTAGGTACTTAACTAGTTGCAGAACATCAAGATTCTGATCACTCTACCTCTACTACCACCATGCAATCCTATGAAGTGGATTCTGATTCATGGCCATCTTCTATTGGATTGCCAAGGCTATAAATCTTTATTGAAGGAGATTGTACATATTTCTCTTATGAGACAGCTGGTAAATTAGAACAGTAGTCAGCCTTTCAATTTGCAGATTAATGTGCTATGTCCCCAGGGCTCCTTATCCCATGATAATATGTTCCTCAGGGTATTTTTGTCTAGTTCTAGTTCTGTCATGAATACCTGTCTTAATTAAACCTGTGATTCCACATACATTGCCTTTGCAAAAAAGAGAGTGTTGGGTAATATAATATTTTGTTTTTTTGAGAACTAAAAAAAAACAATGGCAGAGGGTCAGATATAGAGGAAGACCCTCAATAACATAGATTGACAGAGACTACAACAATGGGCTCAATAAATCAGATTGTGAGGATGGCACAAGACAGGACAAGGTTCATAAGGTGATTATGAGTAGTTGTCAACTTGATGGTATCTAATAACAACTTTATATTTTACAAGCTCTGGTAGCATATAATGCTGCTATCCAAATGTCAATGGTTCATATAGAAGGCTTGCTCGCAAGCAAGAAATGAAATACTGTGAGGTTTCAAAGGAGATGATTAGAAACAAATATGAAAATAAAAAAAAACCCTTGTATGAAACACTGGCTTGAATTTTGATAGGAAAAACAAATCCAAACCCGCCATCACTGTCAAGTCAATTCCAATTCAGTGACCCTGTATGACAGAGTATAACATCCCTATAGAGTTTACCAGGATATCTTTATGGAAGAACACTGCCATATTTCTTCTGTAAGTCAGCTGATGGGATTGAACTATCACGTTTCACTTAACAGCCACACACTTAAGTAGTGCACCTCCAGTGATGGAGCAGCAGGGTAGAAAGGATGGGAGGAGGTGGATGCGGCAGGAGGGAGTAAAGAATGCCAGAGGTGAAAGTAACCCTCAGAAAGGAGTTCAGAGGAAAGACAAGAAAACTCAGGCTTGGATACACACTGTCTAGAGTCTAATAATTAGATTGGGCTTGAAATACCATACAGCCTACAAAGTTATTTTTAGTAAAGTGATGAAGAAAATTTAATGTCCTTTTCACTCCTTTGATAACTGAAATCTATTAAAAGAAAAAACTGAAGCCCAAATTGACAGATTCCTGTGGTGCAGAGATATGTCTGCAAAGGTCACTGATCAATGAGATATCGATCTAAGAAGAGAGAGAAAGAAATAATGTGTAGATAGGCAATCAAAAATCATAAGCCTTCTCTAACATGTAATAGCCAGGAAGCCATTTGAAGTTCATCTGGTGCAAAGACACTGACTTTACATTGTTCAGGTGGATAGAGGCCAGAGAAACTGTGTAATGATCTTTACAACCTGGTGTCAGTTGATCTCAGAGAGCATGTCTTCGATCAATAAGGCTGGAAAGAAATAACTTTCTATTTTCTTTCCTTCTCTATAAAAGTGTCAGTTTAACCAGCCTCTATTGAGCCATTTGTTCTCTAGAGTCAAATGGCCTCACTTGTATGCATTGGATTAGCCGCCCAAGCAAATCCTATATACTTCTCTATGATTTGATTCTTTTTCAAACAAGTTTAAATTACATTGTACTTGGTAGTCCTCACAACACTGCCACAGGCTGTCTAAAGGAGTTGGAGTGGTTCAATTCTATGCCCAAACTAGCTTATAGTCTGTAGTGTAAGTGATGTCTTCAGAATTTGATTCTGAATTAAACTTAAGTAATTTTAATTAAATGAGAAGTTGTTTGAGAAGATAAAATTGTCTAATGACCTTTATGGAAGTTATTTCTTACTTTGACATAGCAGATATAGTAGAAAAAGCACAACATAAAGTGATATTTTTTTTTGTAAGATTACTAGGGAGCTCTGCTGGCCTAGCAGTAAGGAGCTGCTCTGCCATCCCAGAGGTATGACATTTGAATCCACAAGCTGTTCCATGGGAGAAAGATGGACAATTGTCTCCCCTGAGATTCCCTGCCTCTGAAAACCAGCTTGAAGGTCAGCTACGGGTCAATTCAGACTTGATGGAACACAAAAACAACAGTATTCAATTACTAGTATCTTTTTTTGCATTTTCTTCACAAGTTCTCTCTTGGTATGTGCATGTGGCGAAGGACAAAAGAGAAAAGGTAGTTGGAGATTAAACTGATCTAAGGGTGAGGTCCAAAGAGAGTTTAGCTGTTAACTAACTAAAAAACCTCTCTGGGGGTCCTTTCTGTGCTAATGTTCTGGTGCTATACCTACATGTGTTAAGTCTACTGGATTTCAAGACTGTCAAGCACCTCCTGCACATCATGGGAGAAAGATAGGCAATTTCCTCCCACATTTATTTATAGACTCTTGAAAACAAGCTGAATAGGCATCCGTGTTGGTTCTGACGAGACCACAGAACAACCATGTATTTCTATAGCTAGTGTGTTTCTATAACTTTATGTTAATTTTTGAAGGACTAACAAAAAATCATAGTTTGTATTGAATTATAGAAATTTGCCCCTTAAAACTTTCATGGTTTTTTCCTCACTGCCTCTAAAACCTGTACTGAAAAGTTTATTCTGTTTTTACAGGATGATATCTGTACTGGCATTGGGAGGCATGATTACAAGGGTGAGAAGCCCCACTAGTGTGCGAAGTGGTTTATTTATTGAGAATTAATCATTTAGTCTTCCCCTCCTTTTTATTAAATAAATACGCTAATAAATTTCTATTTTGCAAGTCTATTCTCTGTTCTGTTTCCTTGTTATTTAAGTGGAGTGACAATGCTTTTGTATTTTGAAAGTTTGTTGAAAGATTAAGCTGAACCTTTTCCTGTTTTAAAATTTACAGAAGGAAATAATTATACTAATTATCCTTGAAATATAGTGATAATAAAAATAATTCTCCTAGTACTAATTCAGGAAGTCTCCAATGAGAATGAGAGGGTGTGTATTTCCAGTTCAAACAATGAAGTCAGCTCTTTACCTGATTTTAGCTGAGGCTCCTGCTCTTTCGTTTTTCATCATGCTCTTAATTTTATCTCATTGCTCACTATGATTTTGCAGCCTGGCCATGCTACTAAACTTGGAAGTCAGTAAGTTACTAAAACAAAGAGAGGAAAATGATTTTCCCCCTCCAGGTTTAGAAACCTAGGGATATACTGTGCTACAATGTACGTGCAAATTTGTGAAGGATAAAAAAAAATGTTGAATGTATGTTTTAGATTTGTTTCTTTGACAAGAAGTAGAGAAGTCCCATTCATTTATTTGCTTTGTTAATATTGCTAAGAAATACTGATTCATGAATAGCAACAAATATATGGAAATGGAAGCAAAGACATAACAATAAAATACAAATTTTGCTCTTCAGATTGAAATCTATATGATGAGTTGTCATTTGTTCAATAAATATTCTATTTTATAAGGTTTTATTTTCCACTTTGAATGAGGAAGAAGAAACCTTGTTGGTTATTGTTCTTAAAGGCATTATTGTAGTACTTGGAATCAAGTGGATTACAATTATTTACCGTGTGAGTGCAAAGTACATCTGCTCCATAGCATTTTCAAGTTTGTACCTTTATTTCTTTTCCTCTTTTTTCAAACTATGATTTTAATGAAAATTTATAGAAAGGTCTTGTTTTTATTCCTTCATTGATGTACACTTGCATTCCTCCTCCTCCCTTTCCTCTCCACCAAGTCACTTTGTAATGCACTTCTTGTTCCAGATTGTTAATTGACAAACATACTGCTTAATCATACATTCCTTTCAGACAGCTTTCCTTCATCTGTTCCAGTGCAGTGTTCATTACCTGTCCATTCTTCCTGTCTGTCCTTCCCCTTATCCCATGTCAATCCTATTATATAAAATTGGTCTTATGCAGTATTTGTCCTTTTGTGACTGACCTTTTAGAAAGAGATATCTAAGTCTGCTTTCCAAAATACCTCTGGGCAAAGTTGAACCTCCAGTCTTTAAACTGACAGTTGAATTCTTATCTGTTTGCAGTACCCAGGATCCCAAGTTCTTTTACCATGGCTAATTTAGCTGTGCGCAGGTACACTCAGTGTCTAAATGATAGATATTAGAGATAACAATTCAAATCATTTACATCATTGTAAATGTCTGTGAAAAATATAGAACCATAGGATTGTTCTCTGCAATGAATCATTATAATAGCTACTTATCTGCTGTATGTAAGTCCAAATGCATGGTGTATCTATAAAAAGCTTAAACTTTTTCTAATGAGAAGACAAAAACATACTTTTTTGTCAATTTAAATGCACGTAGGTTTGTTGTTGTTGTATACCATCGAGTCATAATCTATCCATAGGCGACCCTCCAGTGGATTTTCAGAGAGCTCTTAGAAATATAAGCTGGGTTTAGAAGAGGCTGTAGCACTAGGGCTATCATGGCCATTGTGAGATGGATTTTGTTTGAAAGCAGATTGGGGCTGCTTTAAAGTTTCAGAAGATGAATGGAGCAGTTGGACTCTACAAAGATGTGTTTTCTGTTTTGGCTGAGGCTTGAATGGGACTGTTGTTCACAACTGGGTCTGAGCTGATTGGATTTAGCCTCATTTAAGAAGGCATTTGGTTTTAATTGTTTTCAGTCAAAGTTTCTTCTAAGTATTATAGCACTGGTCTGTCAATTTGCTGTACAGAGGTTAATTCATGGTTGCTGTGATGGTAGTAAATACTGCGACACTAATGTGTCAAATGTGGGACAGTGTTTGGTGGAGCTCGCAAATGAAAACAGACTTGGAAGCAGGAGTGACATCCACTTCTGAAATGTCTTGTGTCCAGAAAGTCTTTGAACTTAGAGAAATGGTGAAAATTATACGTGTTCAGGACTTTTGTTCATAGTGTTGCTACAAGTTGTCTGTGACTTGATGGTACTTAATAACAACAACATTGTAGATTCTATTGCTTTCTTAATTTCTTTATCTGTTTTTTCTTTGTTACTATAGAGGAATCTCACTGATTTTTATATATTGATGTTGTATTCTGCCACTCTACTAAATTGGCCTACTAGATCTAACAGGGGTGTGTGTGCTTGGGGTTTTTTTGTTTGATTTGGTTTTTGTTTGTTTGTTTGTTATGTGACTCCTTGGGGTTTTCTGTGTACATTATCATGTCATCTGCATATAGTGAAAGCTTAACCATCTTTTCGCCAATCTGGATGCCTTTTATTTCCTTCTCTTGTTGTATTGCCATAGCAAGTACTTCCAATACAATACTGAATAGAGGTGGTGACAGTGGGCATCTTTTTCTGGTGTCTGGTGGCAAGGAAAGTCATTTAGCCTTTCTCCATTGAGAATTATATTGGCTCTTGGTTTTACATATACACTTTTCACTATGTTCAGGAAATGCTCTTCTGTTTCAATTTTGTTGAATGTCTTCATTAGGAAGGGGTGTTGGATTTTGTCAAATGCCTTTTCTGAATCAGTTTCTAAGATCATATGGTTCTTTTTACTTGCTTTGTTAAGTTGGAGAATTGTGTTGATTGTTTTTCTGATGTTGAACCATCCTTGCATACATATTATGAATCTTATTTGCTCATGATGAACTATATTTTTTATGTGCTTTTTGGATTTTATTGGCTAGGATTTTGGTAATGGTTAGCCATGGTGGAGCTCCCAGTTTAAAACAGGTTTAGAAGCAGGAGTGGCATCCACTTCCTAAACAACATGCCTCTGGGAATTCTATGAACTTTGAGAAACAATGATAGTTATAGAAAGGCTTCAGGTCTTTTGTTCATAGGGTCACTATGAGTCATGTTCTACTCAACAACAATCAACAATAACAACAACAGGATTTTGGTAAGTATTTTTGCATTTGTATTCATTAGAGATGTTGGTCTGTAGTTTTCATTCTTGGTAATATCTTTGCAATGAGTCACCTGCAACTTGAAAGCACTTAACAACAATAACATCAACATAGAGAAAGAGAGATCAGCTGGCACAGTGGACAGAAAGTGATGCTACCAAGCCAAAGGTGGGTGACTTTTAATCCGCGGGTCTCAGGCCTGTCTGTCATTGTTTTTTTTCAGTCATTCCTCTAGGTCTTATATCCCTGGTGTGGTGTACAAGTTGCCATACCACAGTCCCTTGTGGTTGCTGTGAGGCTGACCACAGATATATCAAATGTGTTAATGGTTAGTTACACATTGCGGACAAAGAGTGGGGTGGAGCTCCCCAATTAAAATAAGCTTAGAAGGAGGAGTGGCATCCACTTCCATAATAGCTTGCCTCTGGAAACCCTATGAACCTGGAGAGAGGATGAAAGGCACCCAAGCGATGAGGACTCTCCTTCATAGGGTCACTATGAGTCACCTGCTACTCAACGGCACTTAACAACAACAACAACATCTTTGCCTCGTTTTGGTATTAGGGTTAAGTCTTCTTCATAGAATGACTCTGGAGTGCTGCTTCTTTTTTCTGTTTTCCTAGAAATACTTCAAGTAGAATTGGTGATAGATCTTCTCTGAATGATGGCTTCAGCTGTGAAGCCATCTGGCCAGGAGTTTTCTTATGGGGATCTTTTTTTATGACCTGTTTAATTTTTTCTTTTGTGATGGGTTTGTTAACGTGTTCTACATCTGTCTGGGTCAATCTGCATAGGCATGAGTGTTGTGGAACTTGTCAATTTCCTCTAGGTGTTTGAAATTATCAGAGTATAGATTTTCTTAGTATTTCCATATTGTCAATATAATTTCATCTGGTTGTGTTGCGATGTCACCTTTGTCTTAATTGAGTTATCTGTGTCTTCTCTTTTTTGCTTTTATTAATTTTGCCAATGGTTTGTCAATTATATTGACCCTTTTGAAAACCTAGCTCTTGGCCTTATTAATGGTTTCAATTGTTTTTCTGTTTTCAACCTCACTGATTGCAGCTTTTTTCCTTATAATTTCGTTTTTTTCCTAGCAGCTGTAAGATTAGATTGTTGTTCTTTTCCTATTTTATAAGGGTTGAGTTAGATAATTGATTTTACTTCTTTCTTCCTTGTTTATGTGTATGCCTACTGGCATGAACTTCCCCCTGAGGACTGCTTTAGCTGCATCCCATAGATTTTGGTATGTTTTCCTTTCATTTTAATTTGTTTGAAGGAACTTTTTTTATTTTGTTCCTTGTTTCTTTTATAACCTGATCATGTTCTTGCAGGAGTTATTTAGCTTCCACATGGATGATTTTGTAAGCTTTGCCTTCCTATGGTTAATTTCTAGTTTCATGGCATTGTAGTCTGAAAATATACTTTGCATCACTTCAATGTTTTGTTTTGTTTTTTAATTTGTTAGGGCTTGCTTTGTATACTAATATATGACTGACTCTGGAGAACGTGTCATGTGCACTTGAGAAGAAAATGAATTTAATTTTACTTGGATGCAGAATTGTGATTACATCCACAAGGTCAAGTTGGCTGATTGTATAATTTCCATTTCTCTTTGTTAAGTTTCTTTTGAATTACCTATCCTTTGGTGATAGTGGTGTGTTGAAGTCTCCTACCACTATTGTGGTGCTGTCTATTTCTTTCTTCAATTCTGTTATCTGTTGTGTTATAAATCCTGAAAGTTTGTTGTTCAATAGTTTCCACATTTGTTGGATCATCTTTCTTGGGAATGAGAACAAGTAATGAAAATTTTATTCACTAATTTGACAAGGTTGGGCAAATCAACGTTGGCTATCTAAAAGGGGGATATGAAAGCATGAGGCAAGAAGTAGCTGGCTTACACACTTTCACAAAAGTAGTTTTTATTGTGATAATTGTTGTTGTTACTTTGTGCCATTGAGTCACCTGTGACCTATAGCAAACCCAATGTATTGCAGCTCTGAAGTCTGTTCTGTTCTGAGCCAATCTCACTGACTCTAACACACAATCTCTCACTGCCTCAGTTACTGTATTAATCCATGTCATCTGGGGTCTTTCTCTCCTGTGCTATCCCTCCACATTTCCTAGTATTTTGTCCTTCTCCAAGGACGAGTCCCTTTTGGCCACATGCCCAAAGTTTATGAGATTGAGCTTCAAAATCCTAGCCTCCAAGGAGAAATTTGGTTTCATTCTCTCCAAGACAGACCTATTTGTTTTCTTGGCAGTCCATGGTATGTTTAAAACTCTTCTCCAGCACCAAAATTCGAAGGCATTGATTCTCCTGTCGTCTTCAGTCATTGTCCAGCTCTCTGATGTATAGCAAAGAATTATGAAGACCATGGTCTGGATTAGGCGCACCTTAGTCTCTAGACTGGCATCATTGCTTTTCAGTACTCTGGAGAGGTCCTTGACAGCATATTTTCCCAATTCAATTTGTCTTTAGATTTCCTGACTGCTGGCACCAAGAGTATTGATTGTGGAGCCAAGCAAGCTATAATTGTTAACCTCAATCTCTTCTCCATCTATCATGGTGCTGCCAGTTGGCTCAGAGTGAGAATCTTTGTCTTCTTGATGTTGAACTTCAATTCATATTGAAGACTACAGTCCTTAACCTTCTGCAGCAAGTGCTTCAGGTTCTCCTCAGTTTCAGAAAGCAAGATTGTGTCATCGGCATAATGTAGGTTGTTAATGAGTCATCCTCCAATCTTGATGTCACATTCCTCCCAATAAAGCCTTACTTCCTGAATGATCTGTTCTACATATAATTGAAAAGATGTGGAGACAGGATGTATCCCTGATGCACTCCTCTCCTTTTTTTGAACCATGTGATGATTGTAAGGAAGGGGAAAAAAACACCCCACAGTACAAATGAAAAAAAATATAATTCAAATGAAGGATTATATGTAACACAATGTACATTCATGACACAATGTAGATGAATGATAAAAACATTAATAATAAAATAATAAATTGAACTCTACCATGCTTTTTGTTCATCTCTAGCAAATGATGTTTCAAAATCATTGTGGAAAGGGAAATATACAGTTTCCAATTAATGAATAATTAATGTCAATTTTCTGAAATTTCCAACGTTAAAAAATATATAATTTGTAGTGAGAAGTTTTCTGAACAAGAATTCACTTCTGTACTTAAGTTTGCTTTAATAGTTTTTAGTACTCTTTTTTTTCTGGAAAAGAACTCTGAAGATTGGGTAAGATTCAGGTTCCACAAAAACTTTTATCAGTGTTTGGATAGTTTTAAATAGCAGACTCTGGAACTGAGCTACAGCAATCTCTTTTTATAGACTATGCATACAAGTTAGTTGGGAAAACAAGAATAAGTTCAGAAAAGTTATCATTTTTTGAAGAAGGCAATTTTTCAAATACGGAAGTACGTGATTAAGTCATTTGTACTTTTTTCATGGCAATAGGTGCAAGGGTTCTAATTTTATCTTGATGAATACTTAATAGAATATGGTTAGGATAATATGAATTAAGTAACCTTTTTAGGTGGAAGAACCTAGAGCTGGTTATGGCCTATAGTACCAAACCTAAGGTCATCAACACTAATCTATGGGACAGAATAGAACTGTCCCATATAATTTTTTTAGGGTCTAATCTTTATGGAAATGGAAAAAATAGGGGCTTAGTAGTAAACTTTTGTTTTGCCAACCCAAAGATATGAGAGTTGAATCCATCAGCTTTTTTTGTTGAGGGAGAAAAATGGCCAATCTTTTCCCATGTGATTTACTGCCTCTAAAAATCTGTAATCTAGTCAGCTATTAGTCAGTTTTGACTTGTAGGCACATACCAACAATAATGTTTGTGGAAGGGGCTCCGATGGTGGGGTGCAATACATTAGCTGCACTGCTAATTGAATTGTGGTTTGAATACATAGATGCTCCCCAGGAGAAAAACGGGTAATCTCTACTAAAAAAGATTTACAACCACTCAAATATGAGATATCTCTCTCTCTCTCTCTCTCTCCTTCCTTGTCATCCATTGAAGCTAATATTCCCTTGAGTTTGAAGGCTGTAAATTGAGGGAGGAAATTCAACATAGTCACTGGTTGATTAGAACCACCAGAGAGGAGTAGACTTTGGGTTACTAGTGAAACTTCCTAGGGAAACAGGATAGAGGCTTGCTGTGAATCTGAATCCACTAAACAATAGTGGACTTGGTCTTTATAGAGGAAACCTGCTGAATCTGTCTCCCACATAGTTGGTGGGTTCAGACCACTGACTTTTTGTTATCAGCTAAGTGCTTAATCACTGCATGCCAGTTTTCCTGCCTGTGAATAATACCAGGCCACCAGGGCTTGGTCAATTGTATCCCTACCTTAGAGAGAGAAATGAAGACAGCCTAACAAATAAATAATTTTCCCAAGATGACACAGATAGGAGGAGGCTGAGCAGGAATATATAGAATCAAATCAATCTGAGTCCAGATCCTGTGCTGCTAACCAGTAATCTTGTGCTTGCCAGGACTGGATCCCATCCAAATCACAAGTACTCTAACTGCCTGAGAAGTATTTTCACTCACTCATTCTCAAGTTACAAGAGGAGCTTAAAAAAATACCAATACCCAGACCCAATCCTGACCAATGAAATCATAGTCTTAACCTTGATGTGTTGGGGTGTTTTTTTTATAAGCTCCCAGGTGATTTTAATATGTAGCCAAGTTTGAGAACGATTGGATTATAGCATTTCTTATCAACAAAATGTGTTGGTTTGTGTGATGAAACTTTAAGGGTTTTAAAGGAGTCATGCTATATAAGCAGTCTGGTTACAGGAAGTTGTGCCAATAAAGTTTCAAGGCATTTCTAATATCTTCTCTAGTTTTTGTCCCTATAGTCTTCTAATCCTCACGGCTGGCATTACTTAGCATCCATATGTAGGCCCAGTCTCACTCAGGTTATGGGACCAAGAGTTCTCTTAAAAGCCTATAGAAACTGAGACCTGTCAGCCCTGTAGCATGTATTTTACTAATTCACTATTACTTTTTATCCCTACTAGCCTGTAGTCAAATCTAGGAATCATATAGCTTCATGGCAAAGCAGAACTTCATGAAATTACAAAATGTGCTTAACTTATACTTTTCCCTCCTTATATTTAACTTCTTCATCAGTGCATTTCATACAATATCATTATGTCATTTTGGTTTTAGGTCCCAGGGAGCTCTGGTAAGGAATTGCACAGCTGAACCAAAGGCATATAGTTTAAATCCACCAGCTGCTTCACAGCAAGGAAATGTCCTCCTATGCAGTTTACAGCCCCTGAAACCTTTTAGAGGGTCATCTATGGGCTAGTTCTCTATGGTACATAACAATATATATAAATTTAATGCACTCTGGTGGCATAATCCATGTGTGCACTTAATCACTAAAAGGCTGTGAGTCTCCAGCATTTAAAATGTAACATTGCCTTAGCAGAAGAAAGATGGGCAATCTCTTCCTGTTAAGATTTACAGTCTTTGGAACTTTATGGTGGCACAGCTATCAGTTGGCTTCAACTCTAAGGCAGAATTTGAGTTTTGTTTATTGATATTCAGTGTGCAAATATTGTACAATTCATAGCATTATATTTTAGTGTATGTGCTGTCTTTCTTGACTTATCTTGACTATTTTAGGTTGAAAATTAGATTTTATATTTTGAAAATGTTTGAATGAGTGAATTTACAAGGTTTTCACTGGCAGTGCAGTTAGAGTCATCAATATAGAAATGAAGATGATGACACTTTGTCCCACATATTTTACATGTTATCAAGGGGAACCAGTTCCTGTAGAAGAACATCATGCTTGGCTAAACAGACTCTGTGGAAAAGAAGACCCATAGAAATCTAAATTGACATGTTGCTTCAAGCAAGGGACAATAGCTATCTATGATTGTGAGGGTGGCTCAGGAGTCAGCAGTGTTTGTTGCTGTTGTATGTGGGTCATTATTAGACAGAAATGACTTATGGGTACTTCCCAACAACAAAGAAACTAGCTGGAGTTTCATACCTTTGAAATATATATTTCTTATAACACTTTTAAATAGTTTTGAAAACCGATTAAGAAAATTGAGTAATGTATAGGTGAAATAGCTAGTTAACAGGAGTTTATTGTTGTCATTTTTCTGTACTTTAGTTCTATCTGTTGTCCTCTGTCTTCACTCTTAAGTTCTTATTCTTCTCTAGTGGATTAAGTCTTATTCTGAAATCAAGGTTGATTGTATGAATGCATACTTTAAAAATGGGTTACTGGCCTGAATTCATACACACACATCAAAAGCTCTTTGTTATCTAAGAAACCTGGTTTCTTGTGCACTCCTTACTCTATCTAATACTTTGAGATCAAAGCCATTCCCAACACAGAAACCTAAAAATAATAACATTGTTGTTGTTGATTGCTGTTGAGTCAAGCACAACTCATAGCAATTCTATGAACAAAAGACCTAATGCCTTTCCATTAACTATCATCAATTCCAAGTTCGTAGAGTTTCCAGAAGCATGTGGTTTAGGAAGTGGATACCATTCCTGTGGCTTTATTTATTATTATATTAAAAAGCCCTGATAACACAAATGAGAGAAAGATGCTGCTTTGTGGGAGAAAGATTTGGTGTGTTTCCTTAAAGATTTCAGGCAAGAAAACTCTCTGGGGCCATTCTCTGGTCTGTCTCATGAGACCATTACATGTAGAAAATTACTCCACTCAATAGCCTTATTGAAATAGCCTTATGATAATATGATAGTATTGGAATTATTTTTTTTTCTTGGATAACAACGTCATTTTCTTTTTCGGATACTTTTTAAGTCCTTTATGTGACAAATGCTAATTTACATAGATTATCATATTCTTTAAAATATCATCTAAAGGTGCTTAGATACTTGATTAATTAAATGAATAAATAAATACATAAACTCCACATTCCCTTTAGAGAAAGGCAACATAATAGTACATGATTGGCAAACGTTTATCTTAAAAACGGAAAGCTTAAAGTAAAAGCAAATCTTCCAGTCATAAATACATTTTTATTTGGAAATTTGTGTACCCAGTACTCCACTTGGAACAAAGTTCCTTTAAGATGCTTATTTCTTAAGAAAGAGCATCAGCTGCTTATATTTTCCCAGGACAAATGTGCTCTTAAGAGGCTCTCTTAATTGAGCAATTGATTAATTAGCACTTTCTATCTTCACCAGGGAGTGAGAATTTAGAGGGCATTACTCTTCTAATAAGCTCACACCTTTCCTATTTTAAACTGTTTTCAATTTGGGGAATACAAATCCCTGAGACCAAGAAGAAGTAAATTTTAAATCTCTTCATCTATGAAAAATGCAAAGTAGGTCACCCCACCAGTTTCTACTTGACTAGGACCATTCCAGGGAGACAAGACACATCCTTCTCACATTTCTACTTCAAGTCTATAGTGTATTGGTTGGAGGATTAGGTATCATGCCACAGAAACTAGCAAAGAGCACTAAGTCACAGATTGATTTAAAAAGAAAAAGTATACTTACCTAGATTTCTTTACCTTATTTGCCAATTCCTTATTAATAAGGCTTCAAATTCATGTGCTCTCATTTATAATTATTTGAGTCCAGTTGAATAGGTGCATGTTCATAGATAATTATTACATGTGAAAATAATTTAGCGAATATATTCTTATGCAAATGAGTTCTGTGTTATATGACAAAAATGAAAGTAATAAAGAAATTATTTAAGAAAATCTGTCCTCACCAGAAATAAAAACAAAACACAAAACCCACCTCTGTCATTGAATGGGTTTTCTTTAACGGATTTAGAAGCTGCAGGTATAGTAAAAAGGTATGTTGAATTATGAGGTTATCCTGATATCAGAAGGAGCTCTGATGTCATATTATGTTATTAAATGCAGCACTGCTAATTAGAAGGTCAGAAATTTAAAAAATTGTGCAATTTTATAAAAGAAGATGGACTGACTGTCTTCATTTGTAAACTATGTAACCATGGAAATTAGATCAACTTGAAGGCGATAGGTTTGGGTTTTGGGTTTATGGTCTTGCAGAGGAAAACAAAAAGTCAATCCAAACAACAAACTAAATCAAGAAAATCAAAGAGCTCAACTGATAATGTTAAAAAATGTCCAAATCTATAAAAATAGGGAGATTATATTATATCATATCATATATCATATAGCATATATCATATAGCATATATCATATAGCATATATCATATCATATCATATCATATTATATATTATATATGTGTAAAAATATATATGTAAATATATATATATATATTTGTTGT
>NW_006399762.1:6657506-6662831 GCF_000299155.1 Elephantulus edwardii
CCTGCACATCTGGCAGCTCTCTGTTGACATATTGTTCCAAAAGTTTTTGGATAATTTTTCAGCAGAATCTTGCTTGTATGTGATATCGATGATATTGTTCGATAATTTCCACACTCTGATTGGCCAGGGCACACCCCGAACCATTGCCAGAAAAGATTTTTGGGAGTTGGGGAGGAGAGAGGCAGAGTTTTGCTGATCTCCAGAATCTAATGCAGATAACCTCAGGCTGCATTGGCCAGGGCACACCACGAAGCACTTCCAGAAATAAAGCATATATGGAGAAAACAAAATTTCAATACGACATGATTAGGCATTATATGTATGAAAACAATCTAGTAGAAAGGCTGCATTTCGAGGAAAGCTGGGACAGAGGGAGGGGAGGAGGTAAGAAAATGTGCGACAATAAAGTTAAATTAAAAAAAATTTGATGTTAAAATAATTTCAGTACAGAATTTGTGTATTCTTATAATATCTATTTTTTTAAAAGCTCAAATACCTTGCTTAGATTATACTCACAAGGAGCTACATTTAATGTATTTTATTATAATACAGTTATTTGATCTAATAAAGTAATTTTTCATGTATAATTATCCTTGAAAGTTATGTTCATTATTTTCTTTTTGGACAAAGGGAATACTTACAAATTATTATTTTTTAAAAGATAAATGTCCTTTTATGCATTTCCTTCTTGTTGTTGCTCTGTATTGTTTAAACTGGAATATGGCAATAGATGTTCGATTCCTCCATCACACTTCAACTTTATTTCATAAAAACTACACATAATGGATTAAACCAGGCATCTGTAGAAGGAAACTCAGAAAATATAACCCTATGTGACAAAAAAACTGGAAGGGGCAGGATCACGATGCAAATTGAAGCAAAGATATTATGTATGTGATACAATAAGTTCTTTAGTGTGGCTAGTATTTGGTGTGGGCATAATTTAGGAATCTAGAATATGTCAATTTTACTGCAATAGAAACTTTCAAGTAGACTAGATATTGAATTCAGAACACTAAACTACCATTTGAAAGTAGAAGTCTCAAAGTGATAGTCATAGTTTTATATCCTCAATTATCCATCTGTATATCATCCTTTTTCAAGAAATGACTATCAAAGAAAATATTTGACTTCCCATGTTCATTTCTCATAGACTCTCAAGCAGCTGACAAATACAAGAGTGTGGTGCCAAGGATTTCTTCAGTATTTGTCAGTTTATTGGTTATCATATAAATGTATGTAACAAAATTTTAAAATGGCTGTCTGGTTTGTCTGTCAATCCCATCTCTCTGACTTTCTCACTGCCATAGAAGAAATTGAGGCTATAAATCGTAATAGAAGACTGCCCATCTTTTGCATTCAGGACCCCACTGGTTTCCAATAACCTGAGTATCACTTTTTTTTGGTCTCTAAAGACCATGTTATCAGAGCTCCCTTAGTCTCACCTAGATTTGATTAATACAAAGCAATTTTCTGACTCTTGAATTCTACAAGGTCAAGGCATTCAGAATCTCTGAATTGGGGATGATTAAGAAAGAATTATGGATTTTGGCCATCCAATCCAATGGTATAATACTGAAAAACCTTCCCAGAACAACTGTTAATTCCTTAGATGAGGCGTTGTCTCATTATATTCAGTGTTGTTATTATTTTTCTATCATCTTCATTGGGTTTCCAAGACTGTAAATCACATGGAAAGAAACCCTTCTCCTGCAGAGCCACTGGTGAATTCTAACTGGCCGAGAAGTAATACAACTACCTACCTATGATTCCATTAGGGCTTCTTAAAATAATGTAACAAAGTCAAATTCATCCCAACCTAGGTTTTTATCCTGTTTCAGGAGGGGAGAGGGGAAGTCTAAATTAGGTTAATGGTAGTATAATAAGAGATCTGCTGAGACACTGTGATGATGATATTTTTGACTCCTGGACACTTACACCAATTGTATTAACTAAATAGCAAAGACGTACTAAAACATCCTAATACTAAAGAGTGAGGATGTTAGTATAAAGACTAAAGTGAACTTGATCCAAGCCAGAATATTTTAGGTTGCTTCATGTACATCTGGAAATTGGACAATGAATAAAGAAGACCAAAAAAGAATTGATGAATTGGGGTGTTGGAGGAGTTTTGAGTATAACATGGACTGCCTGAAAAACAAACAAGTGGTGGAGGAAGTGTATTCAGGGTACTTCTTAGAGGCAAAGATGATGTAACTTAATCACCTCACATACTCTAGTCATGATGTTAGGAAAGAGTAGTCCCCGGAATCTCAGAGAAAGAGAGGAAGACCCTTAAAAAATGATTGACACAATGACTGTAACAACAGGCATGGGGGATCTCTTTTGTAATTACTTTGTTGTTGTTGCTGTTGTATATCATCGAGTGTGAACTGACCCATAGCTGACCCTCCAGTCGATTTTTCAGAGTCATTTAATTTCACAGGAAGAGATTGTCCAGCCTTCTTCTGCAGAGCAGCTGGTAGATTCAAATCGTGTGTCTTCAGGATTGCAGTGCCGCTCCTTAACACTAGGCCACCAGAGCTCCTGTGATTACCTTAAGGAGCAAAAAGAAAGAAAAATAAAGCAAATAAGACATAAATAACTAAAATTGCTGTTGTTGTTAGGTGCTATTTAGTAGACTACAGCTCATAGCAACCCTATGAACAACAGACCTGAATATTCCATCTTGCACTATAATCACCACCTCCACCTTCCTAAAGTCCATTGTTGCAGTCACTATATCAATCCATTTCATTGAATGTCTCCCCTTAATTTCCCCCTCAATCTCAAAATATTGTTCTCTTTCACTTTTATGTTTTTTAGATACCCTGGAAGGCAAAAATTAAATGCTCAGATATTAATGAAAATATCTGCAGTTCAAAGCTGCCAAGAGTCACCTCAGAAGAAAAACCTAGAATTCTGCTGCCCTAAAGACCCAGCCATGGAAACCCTATAGAGAACGGCTCCACTCTGAAACACGCAGACTATGATTCAGAATCAACTCAAGGGCAAGGGGCTTGGCAGTTTTTGGCTTGGTATTTGTCAGTGGAGCTAGATCATTTCCCTTGATATTGCTTCATTTCCTATCCCTTCTTTGTGTAACTATTCCATTTAACAAGACAGCGATTCTAAATATGATCATAATACTTTTATTTCCTTAATTTTCCCCCCGAAGTTACTAAAGAGGTTAGCAGTGGAACAGAGGACATAAAAAAAAACTGGAATCTTCACACAGGAAGTAGTCCTCAGGCAAGTCACAGTGTATAAACAGTTGAACTGATTGCACAGTATTACAGAGCAGCCTGTGTTATCACAAGTCATACTGATAATAGCTCAGCTCCATATTCATGAGTTTCAAGTTATTCTTATAGAAGATCAGAGCAAAGAACATTGTGGTGACATGATTATTGAACACACTGTCAAATCTCTGTGTGCTGACAGTTCAAGTGTACCATTCCCATAATAGACAAAGTTAGTCTGTCTTGTATTCATTTTTTCACCCATTGGTTCAATAAGCAAATGAAAGTGTTATTTATTTATAGAACTTCCACAAAGCAGGTACTTTTATATGCATTCGCTCTTTTAATAATCACAATGTCCTGAGGGATATTAGTATTAACACTTTTTTCCCCTCTGAAGTGGATTTAGAAATGTCCCATGCCTTCAAAGTTAAGACATTATGATTTATTTATCCATCTAGATCTATTGTCCATCTTTATTTTCTTTTCCCTCTGCTTTGTGGCTATGAGTTGTCAAATGTACATTACCCAGGTTCCTTTGCCTTCTGGCTTCTAGTTGGATTCAGTTGATGAAGGCACCAGTGGGCTAAGGGCTGAAAAAGAGGTCCATGTAACCTGTATCCCCTTTTTCTCTGCCATTGATTCAGAATGTTTTTGGCCATTGCTATCGTCTTCTACAACTATAGACCATCTGTGGTCCCTTTCACCAACACTCAGGTTCTGGTAATACATTCATTCTGGTAACACACTCCTCCTCCAGGCTTTTTGACTCCCCCTGCTGGCTTTCTTGATCCTGTGCTCTCCACTATAAAATGGTACTGTGAAATGTTTTTAGTTTGTCCTTTTTTTCTCATTAATCAAGATATAGATGTAATGACAACATTTAAACTCAAGTTTCCCTGACTTGAAAATCCGAGTTCTTTTATTCCTCCTTGATGATTACTTGTGTCAACATGTAAAGGCACAAAAGTAAAAAGAGCATGTTCCTTGTTCTCAAGAAATTTTGTTTATCTAAACAGATTGATGTTAAACAGCTACAACAAAAGAATATGAGAAATGTTATTGTAAAGGGATGAGAAAATAAAAATATAACCTGTAACACTGAAGATACAAAGATTCTGAAAGAGTGATAAATTACCACTTGTGTCTGAAGTTTTTTCTTTTGCTTTTCAAGGAGAAGAATGAACTGGGGGTGGGGGTGGGGTGGGCGGGGAGAAAAGTGCAACAATGAATGAATGGAAATCCAATATCTCTGTAAATGTTCATTAAAATAAAAAAAAAATAATCTTCTCATTTTACACAATTATGAGTCAGGAAGGACCATCATCAAGACAAATCTTCTTTCGTTACCGAAGAAAATAGAGACTTTACAATATTAGGGACAAGGTAGGTCCCACAAAATGTGTTAATGGTTAAACTGAAAGTAGTATCCAAATTTCTTAATTCCTAACCTCTTTTATAGCAAATTAATATAAAAATGCCTAAACATAAGAGAACATCAGGAGAATAAATCAGATATCAAGTAATATTTTACACGTATTCTGCATATATTAATCATCCCTACTTGAAGAATTTCAGAATGCAAAAATAAAAATGTATACTTTACACTTCAAAATATAATAAAGACTAATATAGTATATGTTAATATATTTATAGACCAGTATTAAGTAAACTAGACAAAGGTTTTCAAACCATAGACACTTTCAGAAATTTTCCCTTGGTTTAATCTGTATCTTGACCTTTTTGTAGACTTCTTTTCCTCTTTGCTATTGAGTCAATGTGTCAGCATTTGTAATCTGTTTTTAGCCAATGGGTGATGAAGTAGTTTATTTCAAGTGGAAAATTTGACCGAAAACCCATTTTAGTTTATTTTATTCAAAAGAACTTTCACACAAAAGTACAAAGCAATTAAAGCTCCAAGTAATCCATTGCTGCTATATAAATTTAAAATTTTTAATGTAAATTATTTCTGTTACTATCGATATTTGTTCCTATCCCAAAGAAAGGTGACCCAACAGAATGTGGAAACTACAGAACAATCTCACTGATTTCACATGCTAGCAAGATTTTACTGAAGATTATC
>NW_006399762.1:6662931-6663944 GCF_000299155.1 Elephantulus edwardii
AGCCCTAAACCCTGCTCTATCCTGTGTCAATCTTATTGTCTCTGATCAACCTACGGATTAACCCAGTCACTGAATCAAACCATCTCAACAAGGGTCTTCCCTCTTACGCTGTCCCTCCACCCTCCCAAACATGACGTCCCTCTCCAAGGACTGGTCCTGCCTTGCAACACGTCCAAAGTATGTCAGACGAAGCATCAGAATCCTAGTTTCCAAGGAGCAGCCTGTTCTCATCCTCTGTAGGATGATATACACACATATGTATACATATTCAAATAGAGAAAATATAAAGTTTTCTAAAAGTGTTGCATATATATCCATAAACAAACAGACAAAAATTTAGAAAACAACAAAAACCACTGCCTTTTAGTCCACTGTGACTCACAGCAAGCCCGTTGGACACAAAATAACTGCTGGGGAAACTCCTGAGGTGTAAACCTCTAAGGAAGCAGACTACCTCATCTCGTTCCACAGAGTGCGTGTTGTGTTCAAACTTCACATCTTTTAATAACCAGCCAAGTGCTTGATTATTGATTCACCAGAATTTCTGCTGCATATATGGTTGTTGTTGCTGTTATGTGCCATCGAGTCGCTTGTGACTCATAGTGATCCTATGTACAAGAGCTCTATACCCTCTTCTATCCTGTGCCAACCTAGCCATCTAAAATGCACTTATTCCCACCTCTCCAGTAACAGAATTGATCCATCTTATCAAAGGTCTTCGTCTCCTTCGCTGTCCCTCCACTCTGCAAAACATGATGTCCGTCTCCAAGGACCAGTCCCTCCTTGCAACATGCCCAAAATATGTCAGACGAAGCTTCAGAATCCTTGACTCCAGGAAACATTCTGGCTTCACTCTCTCCAGGACAAACCTGTTTGTTCTAGCAGTCCATGCTATATTTAATACTCTTCTCCAGCACCACAGCTCAAAGGCATCAATTCTCTCTCTATCCTCCCTATTCACTGTCCAACTCTCTGATGCATAGCACGTAATTGCGAAGGGCCGAACTCGCTCA
>NW_006399762.1:6671509-6675267 GCF_000299155.1 Elephantulus edwardii
AGGACAGAGCGGAGTTTAGGGCTGTTGTACATAGGGCAGGTCGCTATGAGTCGCAAGCGACTCGACGGCACATAACAACAACAACAACAACAACAACAACAACAGTGATTAGTTTTTTTAAAGGTTTTTATTTTTGTTCTATTTAAATATTTCAGGTAACATCAGGCTATTGCCATTTTTGCTTAAGTTAGGATAAATTTAGTAACAAATGATAGGTGTGTTTATCTAAAAGAGAAGTCCTAACAAGTCTTGTAGGCTATATCATAGTAGAGTAGATTTCCTAGGTTTTACTGAAGTAGAATTGAGGTGGTTATTATTCTAAACCGATGAACTATTCTGAGTCAAATAGAGTCCGTGGATGGTGCTATTGATTGCTCAGTCAATAATCAAAAGGCTGAAGTTTTTTGTCAAACAAGAGGAGAATTTGAGGAAAGGTTTGGTAATCCACTTCTGCAGAATCAGCTGCTGACAGCATGTGAAACATAATTCTTCTAGTTCCGCCTACCCACACCCCCAATTTCATCAGCTTTTTTTAAAGCCTAAACTTTTAAGTAAAATCAACTAAGCTAAGATTTGGTTTCAGGCTGTTTCTATTCACACTGAAGTAATTTGTTATTAGGATAGGATTCAGGTGATTCAGAAATGCTCAAATGTTGCACATTATTTTTCTTCTTCTTATCCTTTCCTCTAAACTAAAACTTATGTCTTTACTCAAAGTGCTTAAGAGGTTTTTTAAGATGACTAGTTTGCACTGATGGTTTCCAGCCACAGCAAAGGTGTAAGTGCCAAATTTTCTCAGGAAAGGTTGCTTTTGTGACATATTTTTGGCAGAGACCTGAAAGACAAGCAGTAGAAGCCATAGAGAAAATGACGTTCTTCTGTGATTTCCCTTATGATTCTAAATGGATGAAAATTAAAGAAAAACATTCAAACAATGTCCAGTGTAATTTTGCATTTATATTCTGCATTTGCATTATGGCCTGTAGGTCCCTAGGCTCTCCTCAATGAAACATATCAACGAGTCATCAATCAACTGACTGAAATAGAACTGATGAGCCCCTAGTATGTACTAGACGTGTGTAACATGACACATATTAAAAAGCAAAGGGAGGGGGAAGAAGACAGGAAAGTTGTTACTTGGCATGAGAAGAGTTCAGAGACGTAAGAAAGATAAAAACATTCTGAGAATTAGAGGGAAGGAATATTAATAATAGCCAAATATATGAAATATTTTCTCTGTGCTACATGTCATGCTAAGATTATCATGTGCATTACCTCATTATATCCTCTCAACAATTCAATGATTCTAATTTATTGATAAAAAATTTTATGCTTATGAAAATTATTTAAATTATTCAATAGAATATGTCTTGAAAGTTCTAGTCAATCCCACTCAATTCTAGGCAATCATTAAAACTCCATTGCTATCAAATAACTACAACTTATAGTAACCCTTTATGGGCTTTCTGAGGGTATAAATCTCTACAGAAGTGGACCATCGCAACTTCCTTTGGCTGTGTAGTTGGTGTGTTTGAACTGCTGACCTTTCAGTTCATTGTGACATGTAATGCATATACCTTTAGGGCTTCTTGGGTAATCTCGAGTATTCTGTAAAACATAGGCACCTCTCCAACTTTGTTGTTGGTTGAGTTACAATCATCTCTCACCTCACTCATAATGATCTTATAATTAAGAAAAAATGTTTCTTGGTCTTGTGCTGTCTTTATTGATTGTGTTTACTCCAATATAGCATCTTTTGTAACAATTGAGGGTTTACTTACCCTCATTGTTGCTTTACTTTATCAAATATGGCATTCTTTTCTAGAGATAGATCTTTCCAGATGTGTCCAAAGTAAACAAGAACAACTCTTGTTATCTTCACTTCTAAGAAGCATTATTGATTTGTTCTTTTGGCAGTCCATGGAATAGACAATATGACTCACTAACGCATACCACAGTTCAAAGAAATAAATTTGTTCTCTGTCTTCCTTTCTCACTTTCAAATTCCACATGTGATTGCAAAGACCATGGCTTTGGTTAGAAGTACCTTAATCATCTAATTTTAACTTCTAAAACTTTAAGGCAAGGTTTTGTAGCAGATTTGTCTGATGCAAAACATCATTAACTTCTCAATTGCTGCATCCATAGATGTTGATTCTTGATTAAAATCAAAGTGTTGACAACTTTAATTATCCCATTAATGTATCATATTTTACTAGTCAGTGAATTTGTGAGGATATTTGGGTTTTGGGGTTGGTTTTTTTTTTTTCGTATTTAGATGCAATCCATATTATGTTTGTTGCTGTTATTATGTGCCTTCAAGTCACCTGAAACTCATAGCAACCTTATGAACAATAGCCTTGAGCCTTTCCCAATGCTGAGTTAAACTCACTCTCTCCAACACACCTATCCACATTACCTCAGTTACTTTATCAATTCATCTCATCTAGGGTCTTCCTTTCCTGGACTGACCTTCCAAACTTCCAAGCATGGGGTACTTCCCTAACAACTGGTACCTCCTGGCAACATGTGAGACAGAGCTTCAAAATGCTTCCCTCCAAGGAGCAACCTGCTTTCACCGTTTCCAGGGGAGATCTGTTCATTCTCTTGGGTTCAATACTCTTCTCTAGTACCACAACTCAATGGCATCGAGTCTTCTTCTGTCATCCTCAATCATTGTCTAACTCTCTGAGGCATATTAAGTAACTGCAAAGACCGTTTCCTGGATCAGGTGTATCTTGGTCTGTAGACAAATATTATTGCTCTTCATCACTTTGGAGACCTCCCTGACAGTAGATTTTTCCTAAAGTAATTTGTCTTTTAATTTCCTGACTGTTGATGTCAAGGTTGTTGACTGTGGAACTAAACAAGCTGAAATTGTTAACAATCTCAATCACTTCTCTATCATGGTGCTAACAATTGGCCCAGTGGTGAGAATCTTTGTTTTCTTGACATTCAGTCGAAATCCATATTGAAGACTGCAGTCCTTGACCTTCTGCAGCAAACACTTCAGGTTCTTCTCAGATTTGGCAAAGTTTTGTCATCTGTATAACACAGGTTATTAATAAGTCTTCCTCTAATCCTGATGCAACATTCCTTGTCATAAAGTCCAGCCTCTCAAATGATCTGTTCCACATATAAGTTAAAAAGGTATGGAGATAGTATTGGAAAATGTTTGTTCCGGTTACAGATTTTCTTTTCACCCTGTTGGAAAAAGGTTTTGATGCTCACAGGGAGTTAATCTTTAGAAGATCCCATTCATCAATTTTATCCTCTTCAGGTTGTGCGTTTCTGGCTGTATTTGGCAGTCTCCTTACATCATAAACGAGGCCTTTTAAGCTTGATCTCAGTTTGCCTCTGAAGAACTTTATGGTTTTGGGCTCTACTCCCTTATCTCTGATCTACCTTAAGTTGATTTTTGTGTATGGTGTGAGATGAGGATTTTGTTTCGGCTTTCTGCAGATAGCAGTCCAGTTTCACCAGCATTGTCTGTTAAAGAGGTTGTCATTTCTCCAGTTGATAGGTTTCATTTCCTTGTCAAATAAGATACCTGGGTCTATATCTGGGTTCTCAATTCTATTCTACTAGTTATGTGCCTGTCATTGTACAGTACTATGCTGTTTTGGTTAATCATAAAAGATTTTCATAACAAAGGTTTACAGAATACTTCTGGGCCTCCACAATAAAAGACTGATAATCCAATTACAAAATGAGCAAAAGACATGGAAAGAATTTTCACAGAGGAAAATATTTGAATG
>NW_006399762.1:6676622-6682018 GCF_000299155.1 Elephantulus edwardii
GATTCCAGTTTTTAAAAGAGGGAAAAATTTAAACAAATATATAACAAAGAATTTTGAACATTATAATCTTTTAAGCTTAAGGCTAGAAATATTAACAATATGGTCATTTCCAATCCAGAGATACGTGTTCCAATGCAGTTCCTATTTTCCTTAAATGATTTTGGTAAGAAGAATATTGTAAATGTGGATACATTTCCACTATTCCTCCTCCATGCCACGATATAGTGTTATTAGCATGAGTAGTTATAAATCCATTGCCATGAGATAGGAACCCTTATACATTGTTGGTGGGATTATAAAATAGTGCAACCACTCTGTAAGGCAGTTTGATGCTTCCTCAAAAAGCTAAAAATAGAAATCTCACATGACTAGCTATTATACTGTTTGGAATATACTCCGAGAAAAATGAGAATTGAGGCACAGACAGAGACTTTTATACTCATGTTCATAGCAGTGTTAGTCACCATCACAAGAACATGGAAACATCCCAGATGTCCAACCACCATCAGATGGATTGAGAAATAATGGTACATTCACACAGTGGAATATTATGCAGCACACACCTAACTTGGGAGGGTTTAGAAAGGATTATGCTGAGTGAACTAAGTCACCCCCATATGGACAAATACTGTATAAAACCATTATTGTAAAATGAGTATGAGGATCCAAGGGGGGGGAAGAAGAGAGGTGAGGGTGGTCGGGGAGGGGGTTTAATCATAGGTCATACAATTTGATGGGAGAGTGAAGAAAATGGAAACGATCTTGTGTGAAAAACATTGCATTCAAACTTTGTAAACAAAGCAATGTTAAAAAATAAAAGATATGGAGACTGGATACATCCTTCATACGGTGCTTTCTTGATTTTGAGCCATGCAGTGTTTCTTTGCTCTATTTGGATGTCTGCTTCCTGACACAATCAGGTGTTCTGGTATTCTAATTCTTCTCATTGTTAGTCACAATTTGTTGTGATTCACATAGGCAACAGCCTTTGAATAGTCAATGAAACACATATATAAATTCTTCTGATACTCCCAGCTTTTATCCTCCAGATTTCTTGGCACAAGCTAGTGAGCATGTCCAGGGCTGCACCTGTTTGCTGACATATGTTGATTGGTATTCCATCAATTCCTGGCACCTTGATTTTTGGCAATTCCTTCAGAGGAGCTTGAACTTCCTACTTTATCATCATCACCTCTTGATCATACGTCGTTACATGAAATTCTTCAGTAAATTATTTTTGGTACTCTGTCTCTGTGTACTCATTCCATAGGCTGCATTTACCTTCATTAGTAAATTTTTTAAGTCATCTTCATTTCTGGCAAAGTTATGTCAACTATACGTTGCAGAAATTTAATGAGTCTTCCTCCAATCCTGATGCCATATTCTTCTTCATAGAGTTCATTTTCTTTGTTTACTTGTTTGATTTTGCTGTGTGCTGTTGAATTGGAATTGATCCATAGCTGACCTTCTAGTGGATTTTAAGACACAATAAATTACCTTACCACCAAGTAATTTGAAGTAACACTTCAAATCTAGAAAGCAATGGTTGATACCCCACAAATATCCAATTTGCCAACTTGTTTTAAATTTCATAAACTGTCTTAACAATGCTTTGAATTCCATATGCTCCAGGATTCTGTATGAGCAAATATAGTGATTTTGCAATTTTTTGTTATGTTTTAGCACTCTCCTTCAATTTAGAAGTATTCCTAACCCTTTTCCTCTCTCTTACAGGTTGAATTCTTACAATGAGTACAAATATTTCATTTTGTCAAATGCCCTCATCCTCTTCCTCTTGATATTCCCTGTGATCAGACAGAATAGGTTTTTCATTCTCATAGCAATTCCACATACATAAATAAAATTGATCCTGTACCTCTCTTAGTTCATCGTATCATGTGATTTACAACCTCTGAAAATTTTCTAGAGAATCAGATATGAATCAGTTCCAACTCTATGGCAATGACTTGAGTTGAGCAGTAACAGGAAAGATATACATATGCATAAACATATGAGCAGTCTCCTTTTGTTAAAATTCACTGCCTCAGCAGTCCAATGGAATATTGCTATGAATTGGATTTAACTTGATGGCAATGAGTTTAAAATTGAATCTATAATTGATTTTCTATCTATGAGATAGTTCTACTCTGTCATATACAGCTCTGTGAATCAAAATATGGAAAGATATAAGAAGAGAGGGTTTTTAGTGTTGTTGCACTTTCATAGCTTAAGGTAGAAGATATATAATAACTAAACCCTGTATTAGTGGAAATAGAAGTGTATCATAACTAATTATTCACAAATCAAATCCATTAAACCTATGTTCTTTAACTGATAGTGAAAAGAAAAATCACAAAACCCAACTCATAGCAAATGAGCTAAATTTAAGGAGTAGTCTTTTGTCTTGTTACATAATTTGGAAATAAAAGAATTTAAAAAAAAACCACAATCAAACCATTACAGATACAAATGCTGATGTTTTAATTTTTTTAATTATTATTTTGAGAAGATAGTGGTACTTATAGAAAATTTTGAAAATTTGTCTAAGTAGAGATTATATAGTAAGAGAAGTCCTTCCAGTGAGGATGATTACCTCTGAAGAAATGGATCTTTTCTGATTTTGTAAAAAAAAAAAATTACTAATGTTTGTAACATGAGAATAAATAACAAAAGTATTTATTAAAATTTCTTTTTTAAAACTTAGGGTATTGTATTAGAATGGGTATTGTAATAAGGCACTTCTTTTTGGGGTTGATAAAATGCAAAGATGACATATTTATAGTTACAGAAAAAGGACAACAAAATTAAGGATAAGACAATGTTAATAACATTTTTGTTCCATATAAATTCTAAATGAACATTATTTAAGTTACAAAACAATGGGGTTTTTTGTTTAAAACAGTGAATGTCATTTTCCTGTAAGTTTACATCTTTCTACATAACGGCCATTTTTTTAATACCAATAAAATTTACAAACGTACAAGCAAGTAGTTAAAAACTTACAATATTTCAGCTGAATTATATCTTCACATTAAGAGGTTAAGTGATAATTTGGGGCATGAACTCAAAATGGTATGTGTTCAGAAGAAAACATTTAAAAATAATTATACATAAATCACAACTCAATTAGAAACTCGAGCTGTTCAAATGGTACATCTATCAAGGGTCTGAAAATATTTAAAGCTCAAAATTCCAAATTTCTCACATAACCCTTATGGTTTTCTTTGAAGACAGAATATTATTCTAAGAACTGCTTTAAGGGAAAGACCAGAATTTATGAATATATATATATATATATTATATTATCTTAAGGAAACAAGCCTGTGAAGCAGGGCTTTGAACACAGGATTTTCTTTCGCCCCACAAACGTGTAAAGCAGAGGGACATAAATAGCAGTTGTGTGTTTCATTTTTATGTGTAGTCATGGCTCTGCGTCCTCAAGGCACTGTTCTGGAGAATGACAGGGTTCTAAATCTTAGGTAGGCAGCAGGGATAAACTGCAGCAGGGATCTTTTCATGATATCCCAGATCTCAGAAGTGGGACGCAAGTGGCTAATCTCTGAGTCCCTGTGTTCCTTTGACCTGCTCTCTTCACATTTGTTTCCATATTTCATCTGCTCTAGGCTAGGTTTGTTTTATGATTTTGGTTAAGTGTGAAGGAAATCAATGTGGCAGATGGAAGGAACTCAAGCTGTTCTTTACTAAAAGTTAAATTTCTGCCAACCTGTATTCCATTTCCCACAGCAAAATCCTTGACATGTCATTTTTTAGCCTGCCGAATGAGCCTTATCACTCAGCTGGTTAAGTAGTATCAGATGTAATATCCCTGAGGATGGGACAAAAAAGAGATTATGTGTTTGGTTTTCATGTTAGAAACATCATGACGTGTGGTGCACAACTTCCTGAAAGGAACAATGCTCTAGACATAATGCAAAATTGTTGGTTTTGCTTCCATGGTTACAGAGATAGGTTAAAAATCTACACTGACAACAAATACAAAACCAGTTGCCACAGAGTCAGTTTTGACTCCTGGCAACTCCATGTGTGATAGAATTAAGTTCCAACTGATAAAGATTTCAAAGCTGAGATCTTTTGCAAACAGATTGTCCACACTTTATCCCAAATTCCCTCTGAATAAATTTGGACTGCCAATCTTTCCTCTAAAGCAGAACACTTAAAATTTGTGTTATTGGGATGTTAACCTAAGTTCAGCATTTTGAATCTCCCAGCCATTCCATAAGAGAAAGACTTACAGACTCAGAAATCAAATGGAGGCTAACTGAAAGGTCAGTAGTTTGAGTCCAGCATCGTGGGGGAAAAGGTTTACAGAATTAGAAATCCAATAGTGGATCATCATGAGTCAAAAATAACTCAATAGAGGACTTAGTTTTGGTTGAGGGACATTAAACTGACAGCTGTCATAGCGAATGTGTGAGCTGTGAACTAGGGCCAGAGGTTTCTGGCTCAAGTTTCCACTTAGCCAGCTCATGACTCCAGGCTATCACAGCTTCTCTCAAACTGCTGGGCTAGAACCATAAATTCTAGAACCCAATGCTCAAAAATATCACTGTTGTCAAGTTGATTGCAACTCAGAGCTACCCTTCATTGGATTTCCAAGGCATTCATCTTTATGGGAGAGACTTCTTTTATTTTTCCCATGGAACAAGTGATTGATTCAAATCATTGATATTTAGGTCAGCAGTTCCACATATTAAGAACTACTATAGCAGAACTCCTCCAGTGTGATTAACTGTCTCTGAAAACCTGATAGAGGGTCAGCTATCAGTCAGTTCCAACTCAATGATGCTCAACAACACCACTATCACCAGACTTCAGAAAGAAAGTCAATTATTGTTATGTGCTGTCGAGTCACCTGCAACTCCTAGCAACCCTATGTACAACAGCCCTTAAATCCTACTTTATACTGGTACCAATATTATTATCTCTGACACACCTTCCTCTATTACCCAAGTCACTGAATCAACCAATCTCATTGAGGATCTTCCTCTCTTGCACTGTTCCTTCACCCTCCCAAGCATGATATATCTCTCTCCAAGGACAGGTCTTGCAAAATGTCAAAGTATGTTAGTTAAAGCTTCAGATTCTTTGTCTCCAAGGAGCAGCCTGGTCTCACACTCTCTAGGATGAACCTGATTGTTCTCCTAGCAGTCCATGATATATTCAATACTTTTGTCTGGCACCACAGCTTAAAGGCATCAATTCTCTTTCTATCATCCCTAGTCATTGTCCAGCTTTCTGACATATAACAAATAATTGCAAAGACTATGGCCTAGATTTTCCCAACTTGCATGGTTCAAAATTGGGAAGGGTGTACGCCAGGGATGCATCCTGTCTCCATACCTTTTCAACCTGTATGCAGAGCAGATTATCCGAGA
>NW_006399762.1:6682748-6683943 GCF_000299155.1 Elephantulus edwardii
TGGGTGTGTCGGAGGCAGTGCGGTTGGCGCAGGATAGAGCAGGGTTTAGGGCTGTTGTGCATAGATAGGGTCGCTATGAGTCGAAAATGACTCGATGGCACATAACAACAACAACAACATGGCCTAGATCAGGCACACCTTAATCTGGAGAGGGATATCATTGCTCTTCAGTACTTTGAAGAGGTCTCTGAAAGCAGACTTTCCCAATGCAAATTGTCTTTTAATTTCCTGGCTGCTGGTACCAAGAGTGTTGATTGTGGAGCCAAGCAAACTAAAGTTGTTAAAAATCTCCATCTCTTCACTATCTATCATGAAGCTGCCAATCAGCCCAGGGGTGAGAACCTTTGTTTTCTTTTCTTTTTAAAAAAAATATTTTATTTTATTCTTTTGTGTGTGTGTACCATCTATTTGGATCTGACAGGAGGAAGTTGTGCCTCCTTCTCCAGCAGAGTAGTTGGTGGATTTGAACCATGTACCTCTGGGATTGCAGAGCAGCTTCTTGCCACTAGGCAACCAGAGCTCCCTGAGCCTTTGTTTTCTTCATGTTGAGTTTCAATCCATATTGAAGACTGTAATCCTTGACTTTCTACAACAAGCATTTCAGGCCCTCATCATTTTCAGCAAGAAATGAAATAATTCAGTCAGTCACCTAGATTTTATAACAGATAGATTTAGTATTTTATATACTAAATAACTACATTTCTGTTAAAAGTTTTGAATTAGAAGTTAGCGTAATGGAAACACAGATTAAGAAACTATTTGTAAACTTTACTTTAGAACCTCAGAAGTATAGGAACTATGCTGAGCTCTAGGGAGCTTGTTTGACCTAGTAGTAAGAAACTGTTTTATAATCTCAAAGGCATGAGTTGTTCCGTGGAAGAAGGATGAGCGATCTTCTCCCATGCAATCAACTGCTTCTGAAAACCTACTGGAGAGTCAGCTATGGGTCAGTTCCATCTCGACAGTGCACAACAACAACAACTGAGGCCTTATGGTAAGGATTGGCTCTACTAACTTAGACACATGGTTTGAATCCACCAACAGCCCTTTGGGAGAAAAATGGGCAGTCACCTCTCATGTGATTTGTAGTCTCTGAAATAGATCTGTGAATGGATCAGCCATAACTCAACAGCACCTAACAAAAGCAATGTTATTACATAATTAGTTATTCCATCAATATTATTCTTTTAAAAAT
>NW_006399762.1:6684043-6684837 GCF_000299155.1 Elephantulus edwardii
GATCCAAATAAATTTACCTAATTATATCTTGCCTGAATCAGAGTTTCCAGTTTGAAGTTTCCTGTGTGAAGCAGTTAGAGTTTGAAACACAGGTTTGTCTATTTCTGACCACAGTCTTTCCAATCACTTGCTATGTATTTGGGAGCTGGACAATGAATAAGGATGATAGGAAAAGAATTGATGCCTTTGAACTTTTTTTTTTGGAGAAGAGCAAAAACTAGTATGTCTTGGAAAGGGTGCACCTGGAGTGCTTTTTGGAATTAACAATAAAGAGGCTTCACCTCTCTTACTCTGGGGTATGCTGCAAGAAGGGACTATTCCTTGGAGGGAGACATGATGCTTGGAAGGGTGAAGCATTGGTGAAGAAGAGCAAGACCCTTGACTGGGAGGACTGACACAGTGTCTGCCTCAATGAGCTCTCGTGTGTCAGGAAAAATGTGAAGATGGCACAGGGATGGGACAGGGTTCAGATCAGTTGTTCATAGCGTTGCTGTAAGTCATACTCAACTTGACAGCACCTAAACAACATAACAAAAAGAATTCTACCTTAAAACATTTGTTGTTGTTATGTGCGGTTGAATCACCTGTGACTCATGGCAACCCTACATACAACAGCTCTGAACCCTGCTCTATCCTGTGCCAATCTTATTGTCTCTACCTTCATTACCCCTACCTTCATTACCCCTGTCACTGACTCAATGCATTTCCTCAAGGGTCTTCTTCTCTTTTGCTGTCCCTTACCCTCCCAACACGACATCTCTCTCCAAGGACTAGTCACGCCTTGCAACATACCC
>NW_006399762.1:6685472-6691624 GCF_000299155.1 Elephantulus edwardii
AGTGTTTCCTTGCTCTGTTCTGACGACTGCCTCCTGGTATCTCATATAAGCACAATCAAGTGTTCTGGATTCCCATTCTTCTCAGAGTTAAACACAATTTGTTGTAATGTAATCCACGCAGTCAAATGTCTTTGTATAATCAATGAAACACAGATAGACATTCCTTTGGCACTCTCTGCTTTCAGCCAAGATCCATCTAATGTTGTTGTTGTTGTTGTTATGTGTCGTCGAGTCGCCTGCGACTCTAGCGACCCTATGTACAACAGCCCTAAACTCTGCTCGGTCCTGTGCCAATCGCACTGTCTCTGACACTCCCATCCCAATTATCCATCTAATATTAGCTATAATATCCCTAGTACCACAGCTTTGTCTAAACCCAGCCTACTGTTCCAGTAGATTTAATACATTTATACATGTATATATAGTAAGATATACTATTAAGTGAAAAAAGTGGTGGTTATTACAAACATATTAATATGTATCTACTTTCTAAAATAAGATAACGTGGACCTCTTCAATGGGGAAAATATTTAAGTTCTGGACATGTATCAGAAAAGTTGTTGGTTTGAACCACTCAGAATATAAAATACAAACTTGGAAATCTGATTTTAGAAGGTAACAAACTTGGAAAGATTATAAGACATATAAGACAGTTTTAAAGAAACAACACAATGAAATGACAATATATTGTATGGATGTGTGCACTGATATACACATATACTTGTATGTATATTTGTTTACACACTTCCTGTGAGACTCATACAGCTTTCAATGTCTGCACAATCTCATTCAGAATTTATAGTGATTAAGGCATCAGCAGTGGCACATATTTAAAGCTCCCTTGTGACTTTAATGTGCAGCAAATGTGGAGAAACATTGCTCCAAATCTGTAGAAGAAAGAGCTTTTGTGTGGATGATACTTGGTACCTGATTAAATTACACTGACTCATATGTTTCCACTTAGACAAGAAGGACAATGCCAATGGCAATGTTTAAGAGTTTTCATCTAACACAACTAATTTACCAAACTTTCTCATCACTTCTTAGAAACTAAAGCTAGCTTTCTAATTTCTCTCTCTCTGGTGAAGGTAAAAAGTGCTGATCAACTAATTGCTCAATTAGAAGCTCTTAAAAATGCATCAGTCCTGTGTAAATATGGTCTACCTTAAGAAATAAATACCTAAAATAAATTTTGTTGAAAGACAAGCATTTGGATACCATCTTCATAACAAAAACGTACCTATTACTGAGAGATTTCCTTTTCATGTTAAATGCTTCGTTTTGAAGTTGAACTTTCTTCATTTATACAAGGCTGTATAAATTTTACACGGGGGGGAAACCAAAACCCATGGCATTTATCTTCATTTATTTATTTTGTTGTTGTTGTTGTTGTCTACCACAGAGTCAGAACCGATCCATAGTTCACCCTCAGACAGATTTTCAGATGTAGTTAATTACATGACAGGAGATTGCCCACCCTTCTGCAGAGCAACTGGTGGCCTTGAACCTAGTGATTTTTGGGATTGCAGCACAGTTTCTTGCCACTAGAGCTCCCTTCACTTATTTTAGTAATTGTTTATTGTCTATTTATAAAGAATACTGGTGACACAAAGATTGACTTTTGCGCTTGGCTGCTGAGTGGAGTTTTTAGGAGAAAAGATTTGGTAGTCTTCTCATCTGAAATCTAAAACTTAAACTCACTACCATCAAGTGGATTTTGATTCACAATGATCTGCCACTGGGTTTTCAAGGCTGTATATTTTACCGGGAAGGGACTACTCAGTCTTTTCCCTAAAGAGCCAGTTGTTGTTGTTTTGTGCCATAGAGTCGCTTGCAACTCATAGCGACCCTATGCACAAGAGACCTAAACGCTGCTCTAACCTGTGCCAACCTCACTGTCTTGGACACACTCATTCCCACCACCCCAATCACAGAATCGATCCATCTCATCGAGGGTCTTCCTCTCCTGTGCTGTCCTTCCACTCTCCCAAACATGATGTCCCTCTCCAAGGACCTCCTTGCAACATGCCCAAAGTATGTCAGACGAAGCTTCAAAATCCTTGACTCCAAGGAGCATTTTTTGATATCTTTGAGCTGTGGTGCTGGAGAAGAGTGTTGAATATACCATGGACTCTTAGGAGAACGAACAGGTTTGTCCGGAAAGGGTGAGTCAGAAGGAGCCATTAGTAAATTAAAACCATCAGAGATACCAGATCTTGTGTTTATCAGTACAACTTGTGGTTGTTATGTGCTGTCATGTCACCTGTGACTCATAGTGACGTTATGTACAATAGCTGTGAACCCTGCCTTATCTTGAGCAAATCTCATTGTCTCTGATACACCTACATTACCCTAGTCTCTGAGCCCTCATCCACACTACTCATAACATCCAGCATCTTTCTCTCTTGTTCTGTCGGTTCACCTTTCCAATAAGGATATTTTCCTCCAAGGTCTGGTCCCTCCTGGCAACATGGCCAAAGTATGTGAGATGGAGCCGTCCATAGTATGTTCATTACTCTTCTGCAGCTCCACAACGTGTTACTGGTGACTAAATTAAGACACCAGAACTACATCAAAGGAAGCCCTATGGAGCAGTTTTACTTTGTTATATGAATGATATGAGTCTAAATTCACTTAAAACACTTAACTATAAAATCGGTATGTATGTACTTCATAGACCATTTTTAAAGATTTGATTAGAGATGTATAAGTGTGAACCATATTAACCCATAACCCCAGGGGCTCATGATGTCCTCACCAACCTTTCTTTCTATAAAGAGTGACCCATTCTTCCCTCTAGAATGTTGTTGTTGTTGTTGTTGTTGTTGTTGTTATGTGATGTCGAATCACTTGCGACTCATAGCAACCCTATATGTACAACAGCCCTAAACTCTGTTCTGACCTGTGCCAATTGCACTATCTCTGACATGCCCATCCCAATTACCCAGTCACTGAATCAATCCACCTAATAAGTGGCCTTCCCTTTCTGCGCTGTCCCTCGACCCTACCAAGCATGATGTCCCTCTCCAAGGACTGGTCCCTCCTTACAACATGTCCAAAGTATGTCAGACAGAGCTTTAGAATCCTTGCCTTCAAGGAGGAGCCTGGTTTGACCCTTTCCAGGATGAATCTGTTTGTTTTCCTAGCAGTCCATGGTACCCTCAATACTCTTCTCCAGCACCACAGCTCAAAGGCATCAATTCTCCTTCTACTCTCCTTAGTCATTGTCCAACTCTCTGATGCATAACAAGTGATAGCAAAGACCATGGCCTGTATCAGAGACACCATTGCTCTTCAGTACTTTGGAGAGGTCCCTAACAGCAGACGTTCCCATGACAATACATCTTCTAATTTCTTGGCTGCTGGTGCCAAGAGTGTTGACTGTGGAGTCAAGCAAACTAAAGCTGTGAACAATCTCAATTTCTTCACTATCCATCTTGATGCTGCCAGTTGGCCCAGTGGTGAGAATCTTTGTCTTCTTGACATTGAGCCTCAATCCATATTGGAGGCTGCAGTTCTTGACCCTCTGCAGCAAGTGCTTCAGGTCCTCCTCAGTTTCAGCAAGTAGGGTTGGGTCATCTGCATAACGCAGATTGTTGATAGATCTTCCACCAATCTTGACCCCACATTTCTCCTCATAGAGCCCAGCCTCACAGATAATCTGTTTTGCATACAGGTTGAACAGGTATGGAGATAAGATGCATCACTGGCGTATGCCGTTACCAATTTTGAACCATGCAGCATTTTCTTGCTCTGTTCTGACAACTGCCTCCTGGTCCAAGCATAGGTTTCTCATTAGAACGATCAAGTGTTCTGGGATTCCCATTCTTCTCAGAGTCAGCCACAGTTTATTATGATCTACACAGTCAAATGCCTTTGCATAGTAAATGAAACACAGATAGACATTCCTCTGGTATTCTCTGCTTTCAGCTAAGATCCATCTAACATCAGCTATAATATCCCTATTACCTCGATCCCTTCTAAACCCAGCCTGGACTTCTGGAAGTCTCTGCTGATGTGGTGTTCCAATTGTTTTTGGATAATCTTCAGTAGAATCTTGCTTGCATGTGAAATCAATGATATTGTTCTCTAGAATGTATCTCTAAAATGTACTTTCTCTAATAAACTGTCTTTGCTTTCACCTAAAAAAAAAAGACATGTAAGTGCTACAATTTGTCATGTAAATGAAAAAAATTTCCTGGAGGGGTGAATGAGATTTTTATTTAAGAAATATATAATTTCAGCGCCACCAGTATAATAAGATGTTACTATTTCTACTATAACCTACAGGATGTTATTTTATAGGGAGGCAGAATATTGCGATCTTGTCCAAAATGCATTAAGAGTGGGAAAGAACATAGGAAACTAAGGTGCTCTGATAGCAAAGGCTAAATTCCTTTTGAGTCAGAGCCTTGTGAGTAATGTGTAAAAATTTAGATTTTTTTTAAAATTTTTTTTCGGAGGTTTTGGATTTCCATTCATTCATTGCTGCAATTTTCTCCCTGCCCACCCCTCCCCTCCAGCTCACTTCCCCCTCCGAAGAGAGAGAAAAAAAATTCCTTCATTAGTAGACAATTCCCGCATCCCTTCCCCCCACCCCCCACCCCGAGTACACATCTCTGTGCAACCTTAATTCTGGATTCCTGTGCTAACCATAATACTCAATCATATATCACTTATAATATGTATTGAAACAGATGAGGGAAAGAACAGAAATTTAGATTTTTATAGTGGCCAGTGTGTGGTTGATCAGTAAATTATTATTAGGTATGAATTAATATGATCATCTATGGTTTTGGAATAAGTCTGAAGCCAGTGTGAAGGGATAAGAAGATTAAGACTTAAGACAGAGACAACAGATAGAAACAAAGTATATACAGTAAGAACTCAGAGGGGTGAATTTAAAACAAGTACAATACTGAACTTCCATTAACTTGATCAGCTGCACAGGATAATATCAATGACAATATGAAAAGCCTTTGTCTGACATGATTTATGAACTGAAATTTCCCACCATTTCTTAGCAAATAAAAGCAGATATCATTTGCCTTTCTGCTCCCTCAATATAGTGGACAGAGGCATGTGTGTTTGACGACACTGACAAAGTGAGGTAATATCTATCTTTCGTCATATAGGCTAGATATTTTTTTTTTCATGTAACTGAGGACTGTCAATTGGGTGAGAGGAAAGACAATACGCAATAAAGGTTTTGATGAGATAGTGCAAATGATTAATTACTTTAATAAACTGTAATCAATGTTATAAAGAAAAATAATTATGAATAATTGGATGAAAAAACTCATTATGATTTGTAAGTTTTCACTTAAATGAAAAAAAAGAAATAAAAATAAAGCTGTTATATTGGTGGTATCTTGAAAAGTCAATAAAAAATATGTTCATCATTGAAGAGATGTCAAATCCAATGAAACAAATACTATGGATGAATGAGGAACATTGAGGTGTGCAGTGCAAGATCTCTGAAAAATCTAATGATATATTCATTTACATATCTGAGAGTCAGTGCAAATACCAATGGAACAAGGTTTAGTAAGGTGAGAAGACAGAATTTTATTTTCAGGAGGGATGATGGCTTAAACTTGACAACACCAATATTGGTCTATTCCTTTTGTTTTCAATTGAAGGAAGTTTTGTTGACAGGTCAATTCATGAAGAATGAACTCACTTAAAATTCATTCTAATTAATACAATATTTGTACAAATGTCTGCTTTCCTGGAGATTGAAATTTGAACAGTTTAAAAGTAAACAAGTACATCTCTCCACTGACTAATAAAACTTGCAAAATGTAAGAGAGAAAATAGTCACAAAGTATATAAGAAAAGGAGCATGTTAGAAAGTCCAACATACTGTAGTACATTTTTACACTGGGTATGACACATACTTGTATCTATAATCAAGGATGCTTTAGGCAGAATATTAAATAATCCAGGAGGTATAAAAAGAAGATGGAAGGAATATACTGGGTCATTGTATCGAAAGGAATTGGCAGACACAGAAGAATTCAACGAAATAACATTTGAGCAAGAGCCTATGGTGATGAAGGAAGAAATTCAAGCTCCTTTGAAGGAAATAGCAAAAAATAAGGGCCCAGGGATAGATGGTATACCAATTAATGTATTTCAGCTAACAGATG
>NW_006399762.1:6691903-6705636 GCF_000299155.1 Elephantulus edwardii
ACCAGAAGAATGTATATCTGTGTTTCATTGATTATGCAAAGGCATTTGACTGCGTGGATCATAACAAACTGTGGCTGACTCTGAGAAGAATGGGAATTCCAGAACATTTAATCATGCTAATTCGAATATTATACTTGGATCAAGAGACAGTCATCAGAACAGAACAGGGTAACACTGCATGGTCCTTGGAGAGGGACATCATGTTTGGGAGGGTGGAGGGGCAGCGCACGAGGAGAAGACCCACTATGAGATGGATTGATTCAGTGACTGGGGTAATCGGGATGGGTGTGTCAGAGGCAGTGCAATTGGCACAGGATAGAGCAGGGGTTAGGGCTGTTGAACATAGGGTCGCTATTAGTTGCAAATGACTCGACGGCACATAATAACAACAACAACATATGTACTACCAAAAGAACAAGCAGATGTGTCTTTGAAAAAGTGTACCAGAGTGTTCCTTGGAGGCAAAGGTGACAAAACTTTGCCTCACATACTTTGAGTTTTCAGAAGAGGCTATTCCTTGGAGAGGGAGATCATGCTTGGAAAGTTGGAGGGTTGGTAAAAGGAAGGAACACTCTCACATAGATGAATTGACATAGATGGTAACTGGAGCAATGGGCTCTAGTATGTAAAAAATGAGGAGGATGGTACAGGACATGAGAGGGTTCACATCTGTTGTTTGCAGGGTTGCTATGAGTTATACTCAATTTGACTGTACCTAACAACAACAGCAGTGACTGTAAGGGGAGGGGGTCTTACACAAATACATATACATGAAACAAATACTTTTAGGGTGGAACTGAGAGTCTTTATTTTAACATTAGAGTCTGTATCCTGTGCTTTGAGTGTCAAGGCAGTGGAAAATAAAATGAAAAAGGAGAATTTTGGCTTTTTCAATATTAAATTATTTCATTCCAATATACAATATTAGAATAGTAGGGGAGCTCTGGTGGTCTAATAGCTAGGAAATTATACTGCTAATTCAAAGGCAACACCTCTCTGGCAGTTCACCACTGCTACTTATTCCAAGGAAGAAAGATGAGCAATCTATTTTAGTGCCATTTATAACCTCTGAAAACCTACTGGAGGGTCAGCTATGATTCAGTTCACACTTGATGACAATTCGTACTTGAGTTTATCTGTCCATTATCTAATTACTAATTTCTCTTCTGCTTACAAATGTCCTCCTTCTTTGTGTTTCCATATTTGAGTTGTCCGCCTCAATTGCCATGTCTGCTAATCTAAGTACACAGGCTTTTTGAAGGCCTATTATTTCAGAAGTGGATGACCAATCCTTTTTCCTAGCCTGTCTTAATTTGAGTGCTCCGATTTAGAATATATCTGAAAGATGAGCATTTTACAGAAAGGAACAGGTGAAAGACATTTCCCCAATTATAGAAGTAACCAATAGATTCAGCGTTACTATCTGCCCTTTGTGTGTGTGTGTGTCTTAACTCACCCCTTTCCATATTCCACCAGCATCCCCTTCCACTCCTGCCTACACTATTCCCCACCTCTCTCCCTTTATCCAGCCGCTAAGGCATATGTGATTCTGAACCCCTCTGTGGCTCACTCTGAGAATGGGAATCCCAGAATATTTGATTATGCTTATGCGAAATATACACTTGGAAAAGGAAGCAGTTGTCAGAACAGAGTAAATATACTGGATGATTCAAAGTTGGGAAGGGTGTATGTCAGGGAGGTGTCCAATTTCCATACCGTTTCAATTTATATGCAGAACAGATCATTTGGGAAGCTAGGCTGTATGAGGAGGAATGTGACATCGGGGTTGGAGGAAGACTCATCAACAACATCTGTTATGCAAGTGACATAACACTGCTTGCTGAAACTGAGGAGGACTTGAAGTGCTTGCTGCAGAAGGTCAAGGACTGCAGCTTTCAATATGGATTGAAGCTCAACATCAAGAAAACAAAGGTTCTCACCACTGGGAGAGGGAGATTGTTAATAGCTTTCGTTTGCTTGGCTCCACATTCACACTCCTGGTACCAGCAGCCAGGAAATCAAAAGATGAATTGCATTGGGAAAGTTGCTGTCAGAGACCTCTTCAGAGTACTAAAGAGCAAAGAGGTCAGTCTGGAGATTAAGGAGCACCTGAACCAGACTATAGTCTTCACAGTGCTTGCTATGTGTCACAGAGCTGGATGATAGAATGAGAATTGATGACTTTGAGTTGTGGTGTTGGAGAAGAGTGTTGCATATACCATGGACTGCTAGGAGAACAAACAGGTTTGTCCTAGAGAGGGTGAAACCAGGTTACTCCTTGGAGGCAAGGATTCTGAGGTGTTGTCTGACATACTTTGGGCATGTTGCAAGGAGGGCGCCAATCTCTGGAGAGGGATATCATGCTTGGAAGGATGGAGGGACAGAGAAAGAGAGGAAGGCCACCAACAAGATCGATTGATTCAGTGACTGAAGTAATGAAAGGAGGTATGTCAGAGACAGTAAAGTTGACACAGGATAGAGCAGGTTTCAGGACTATGTACATATGGTCACTATGAGTTGCAAGCAATTAGACAGCACATAAAAACGACAATATCAACAATTTCCTTTCTCCTGAATTAATGTTGTTGTTAAGTGCTGTCGAGTCATAGACGACTAATAGCAACCTTGTGAATGAACGACCTGAACAATTGTATACCTTTCATCATTTCTCCAAGTTCATAGAGTTTCCGGAGGCAACTTATTTCAGAAGTGGAAGCCACTCCTGCTTCCAGCCTTGTTTTAATTGAAGAGCTCCACTTCTCTCCACCATGGATAACCATTATAGTATTTGATGCATCAGTGTCACAGTGTTTAGCATTACAGCAACCACGAGTTACCCATATACAACAAATTCACAGACCAGTGCTATACCACTTAGAAGAATGTTTGACCAAAAAACAATTAAAACCAGGAACCGAATATAATAAATTCACTCCCAATGACTGATAAACATTGCACCTGTGTCTCTCCTGAAAACAAGATCAAGCCTCTTTAGAATCAGGCTGTCCTGACCACTGCCCTACCTGGAAACCAGCATATACTGCTAAGCCCCTGTCTTTTTAAAAAGGGGGCCAAATGCAATCAATTCACTCCCAATGACTGATAAACACTGCACCTATGTCTCACCTGAAAACAAGGTCAAACCTTTGTAGAATCAGGTTGCTCCAGACAACTGGTCCCTCATCCTGGAAGCCAGCACATACTGCTGGACCCCTGCATTTTTAAATAGGGAGCTGGATACAATCAATGTAACTTTAATAATATAAACATATTTAATATAATAAACATAGTAACATAAAAAACATTTAAGAAATCAAATACAGAACATGAACTAGAAATTAAAGAAAATTGAACATCTGCAATTAGAACAAAGTTTCAGTTTGCTTACTTGTACTTCTGTCACCATCTCTCCCTTTCCAAGTATGATGTCTTTCTCCAAGGAATAACATCTAGAAGCATGCCCAAAATATGGGAGATGAAGCTTTACCATCTTTGTCTACAAGGGGCACTCGGGCTGTGCCTTCTCCAAGACATATCTGTTTGTTGTTGTGGCAGTCCATGGGACTATTTTTCTCAAACACCACAGTTCAAAGGCATTGATTCTTCTTCTGTCATTCTTATTCATTATCCAGCTCATAGCAGTGTTGCAATTATATATACCTTATTCCTCAAATTTAAATAATTGAATATATATGGAGAGGTCCTTGACTGCACACTTTCCCAGAGCAATACATCTTCTGATCTTCTGACTGCAGCTACCAAGGGTGTTGACTGTGGATTCAAGTAATCTGAAGTCATTGGCAGTTTCAATCTTTCGTCCATCTATCATGATATTGCCTATTGGTCCAGTGGTGAGAAATTTTGTTCTCTTGACATTGAGATGCAAGGCTTCAGGGTTTGATCTTCAGCAGCAGGTGCTTTAAGTCCTCCTCACTTTTAGCAATCAAGGTTGTGTCGTCTGCACAATAAATGTTATTTGTGAGTATTCCTTTGATAACAAAATATTTTTCATAAAGCCATTTCTTGAATAGTTTTCTCAGTATTCAGATTGGATAGATGAGGAGAAAGAACACACTCTGACTCATAACTTTTAAATTTTAAAACATGTAGTGTTCTTTGCCTTGCTCTGTTCTTGCAACTATCTCTTGGTCTAGGTATAGGTTTCTCATGAGCAAAATCAAGTGTTATGGATTTTATGTTCTTCTCAATGTTAGCCATAATTTGTTATGGTCCTCACAGTCAAATGCCTTTGCGTGATCAATAAAGCACAAATAGACATTCTTCTGGAATTCTTTAGTTTCAGCCAGGATGCATGTGACATCATCAATAATATCCCTGATACCTGCTATTAATCATGTTTGGGGAGAACATTGCTGTAAGTGGTACAGCACTTATCTGTCAGTTTGCTGTACTGAGATAACTTGAGGTTCCTGTGATAATGAATGCTGTGCTACTAGTGTGTCAAATGTTACAATGGTTACCCATAATGGACAGTGTTTGGTAGAGCTCCTATATTAAGACAGGCTTGGAAGCATAATTGGCATCCACTTCTTAAATAACAGGCCTTTGAAAACTCTATGAACATTAGAGAGATGGAGATGGTTATAGACGAGGGTTCAGATGTTTTGTTCATAGGGTCACCATGAGTCATACTCAACTCGATGGCACTTAACAATAATAACAACCTATTTTGTTTCCAACTTTTGCATTTCAGTCATCTATTATTATTAATACATCTTGACTATATGTTTTGTCAATTTCAGCCTTCAAAATTTGGTAGAAATCCTCAATATTCTCTTCTTTGGCTTTGATTGTTGGTGCATATAATTGAATAACAATTGCATTAACAGGTCTTCCTTGCATGTGTATGGATAGCATTCAATTACTCACAACATTGTACTTCATGATAGATCTTGAAATTGTCTTTTTGACTATGAATGTTATACCATTCTTCTCCAAATTTTTCTTTCCAGCATAGTATATTATATAATTGCCTGATTTAAGGTGGCAAATGACAACCCACCTTAGTTTGCGAATGCCTAAAATCTCAATATTTACATACTTCATTTGATTTTTTATAACCTCCAATTTCATTACATTTGTATTTCATACACTCCATGTTCCAATTATTAATGGATGCTTACTACCATGTCTCCTTGTTTTTAATATCTTCCATTCTTGGAGTCCTACCTCTAGAATTATGTCTAATAATATTCTTCTGAATTGTTCATAGCTTTTTCAAAGGCCATTTATTTCAAATATGGGTGACCAATCCTTCTTGTTGTTGTTATATACCATTCAGTTGACTACAACTTATAGTGACTCTATGAACAATAGCTCTCAACTTTTCCTTATCCTGAGCCAATATCACTTTCGTAGACACACATGACGCCATTGTCACAGTCACTGTATCAATCCATGTCGTCCAGGTTTTCCTTTTCTGTGCTAATCCACAAACACTCCAAGCATTGATGTCCTTCTTTAAGAACTGTTCTGTCTGATGACATGCTCAAAATATATGAGATGGCGCTTCAAACCCCTTGCCTCCAAGGAACAAACTGGTTTCCCCCTCTCCAGAACAGATCTATTTGCTTTCTTGGCAGTTCATGGTATGTTCAATACTCTTCTTCAGCATCACAGCTCAAAAGCTAGATTCTTCTGCCATCCTTATTCATTGTCCAGCTGTTAGCTGGACAATGGCCTTAGATGCTCTCAGCAAGCAGTTGAGAATATCATGGCTTGGATCAGGTACACTCTCTAAGCTCTGTTAAAATCTGTCCACCATGGTGTCTTGCTGGTATTAAAATACCAGTAGCACAGCCTACACTGTCACAACTTCCAGCAAGCTACCTTAGGATAGAAACTAACAGAGAATTACTTTACTTAGAAGAGCAAACTACAAAGCACATATATACACAAATTATAAAGTAAGAAGCACTGTACAGGTCCTTCCCTCCCATTCTCCTATCCCTACCCTCAACAATATCACAGTCTGGCCAATAATGTTGTCCCCTAATAGCAAAGTCTAGCTGAGTCTACTGACTTCTCCCAATGAGTATGGCTCAGGCTTCAGTCTGATCGTGCCCTCCTTCCTTTTCTGGGTGCTCCCTGACAAAAATAATATTCCTATCCTCCTGGCTCTAGTGACCTAATGGTAAGAATTTGTGCCACAATCTTGAAGACACAGCTACTCAATTGGGAGGAATCTCCTCCTGTGTGATTAACTTCCTGTGGAAGCTTGCTGGATGGTCAGATATGAGTTGGTTCTGACTCGATGGTACACAACACACACACACACACACACACACATCCTCCTGGCTAGCACTCAAGGTGTGCGAGCACTACTCTCTGGGGATAAAGATGTTCCTTAGGCTCTGTCGGGTTGGAGCTGACCATGCCTCTGGATTCTGCCGTTCTGTGGAAACGACAATGGAGCTCCTGCCTTGCCAGGCTGGGGCTTGCTGTGGTTTAACTCATCCACTTATGTCACGCCTTCTAGTCTTCTATAAAATCAGTCCTGTTAGGAGTGGCAAAAGGAAAAAGGCTTCCTTCTGTCCTGAGTAAAATAAATGAGTCCTAACTTAATATGCTTGTTCAAAGTAAAGAATTTCAGAAATAGTTATAAAAACTAGAATTTTGGCTTCTTAGATCTATCAATGGTGCAGGAAGAGGGGAAAGTAGAAAACATTAAAAACACTGACTAATTTTATGAAGCATCATCACTGATAATAAAATTTCAAGATTAATGGTGGGCTATGTGTTAAAATGAAAGAATTACTGCATTCTTATGTTGCTAACTGTGAAGAGCAGGATTAGAACATTTATGGAATGACAGATCACTTAAGAGAGTGAAAAAGCTTATTGTCCTTATGGAAGCTCAAGTGATTGATGACTGAACCAGGCTACGAACCTCAGTGTGTATCTAACACTCATGAAATACTAAAGTATAGTCAGTGGCTGTGGTGATCCAATGACAGAATTCTCACTTCCTGTGACAAAGACCCAGGATAAATTCACAGTCAATCCAGTTCATGCACATTCATAAACCATCTGCAAGTGGAGACATCAGCATTAAAAAATTTCCAGATTAAAATAGAATAGGCATACATATCTGGTGATCTAGTTCTAAAGAACTAGTCATTCGAAACCTTGTGGATCTGTGGCTGATTATGAGATAGTACATGTTGTTATTGTTGTTGTGTACTTTCCAGTTGGATCAGACCCATAAAATTGACACTTCAGTGGGTTTTCAGAGTCAGTAAATCACATGAGTGTTGATTGTTCATCCTTCTCCCTCCAAGTGATGGAAGATTCAAACCTCATACCTTTGTTTTGGAATCACTTACCACTTTTCAAGATTTTTGGGCAAAGTTTTGAATTTATGGGAAAAGTCAGGAAGCATCAAAAGAAGGTACAGAAAATACAAAGAATCATTGACCATACCAAAAAGAATTGGCAGACACTGAAATATTTCAGAAAGTGCCATGTGAACAAGAGCCAAATGGTATTAAAAGAAGTTCAAGCTGCACTTAAGGCAATAGAAAAAAAAAAAATAAGATCCTAGAAATGTATGGATACTAAGTGATGTAACACTGGATGTGCTCATCAGTCTATGTCAGGAAATTTAGAGGACACCTGCCTGGCCAACTGACTAGAAGAGATCCATGTTTGTTCCTATTCCTGAAAAAGGTGATCTAACAGAATGTGAAAATTATAAAACAATAGTGCTAATACTACACGAAAGCAAAATATTGCTGAAAATAATGTTAAAATATATAGAACAATACCTACCAGGTTTTAAAGCCTTCTGCCCTTGGGCCCAACCAACTTTTAAATACAAAGGACCACCTGCCAGGCCCTAAATGACTTAAATAAGAGGCTTTCAGTCCACAGCTGATTGTTAACCAAATCCAGGTGACCAATCAGCTTACACATGATTGTTAACAAAACAAAAAATAATCAGTAGCTATAAATTATGAATTTGTGGAAAGAAATGAGCTGGAGATCAAATAATTGAATTTTGTACATTCAGTGTACACCTTTATAAAGAAACATAGATAGCATATATACACATGAATTTAACCTGATGGACTACACAGGAATCAGATTGACTACGGCTATAGGATGAATCACTGGAGGAGTTCAATATCAACAGTTAAAACCAGGCCTGATGCTAATTGTAAACAGGCCATCAATCACTCATTAACAAATTCAAAGTGAAGTTGAAGAAAATAAAGATAAGTCTATAAGAGCCTTGAATGTATTCTATATGAATTTTAAAATAACTTGAAGAACATTTTGAGGCATTAAAGATCTAAGACAAGGTGGCCTGTGAGATGACATCAAAGACTAAGGGGTGCTTGATTCGAACCACAGAGTATGCCATCATTTGCAATATATATAAGAGCTCTGAAATACCATGAATAAGGATGGCAAGAGAAGAATTGTTGCATTTTAGTTGTGATTTTGGAGAAGAATATTGAATATATCATAGACTGCTGAAAGAAAAATAGATATGTCTTAAAGAAAGTACAATTGGGGTGTTCCTTGGAGGCAAAGACAGTGAAGCTTCATCTCATGAAATATTCTGCATATGTTATTAGGAGGGGCTATTCTTTGGAACGGGACACAAAACTTGGTAAAGTAGAGGGTCAGCAAAAGAGAGAAAAACCCTCAACAAGATGGATTGATGCAGTGTCTGTGGCAGCAGACTCAAATATGTTCAGGATGATTAGTATGGCTCAGGATAGAACAGAGTTCAGAACTGTATTTCAAAGGGTAACTATAATTTAAACCTGACTCAAAGACACTTAACAATAACAATTTGATCTGAGGTGCTCACTGTAAAGTTGCTGAGTCTCAGTTTCTTCATGTAAAATGCTATTAATTATAAAAAAAAATTCTCTGGTATTACTAATATGACTGTGTGATATGAGATAATGCATTCATTTGATTAAAAATATTTGATGAGATTTAAATCTTCATATGAAGCACATATGTGGATCACTCCTTTTTTCTTCTTTCCTTAACTTAAATGTGGTTTGGCAGCTGGGCCTCTGAATACAACACGGAAAGCTCATCACTATTTTAACCTCTGCCAATCAGTTTTATTCTTTGTATTTAGTTCACAAGATGGAAAGTTTCACAAGGACAGGATCAAGGAAATGTGGAATACAGGGCCTAGCATAATAATGCTAGTCATGTAAGAAAATCCATAAATGTTACACACATGAAAAAAATTGTCTGCACATGACACAATTTCTTCTAAGAATAAACTAAAGACATCCCTTGGTGATGCAATTGGTTAACTACTGGACAACTGAAAGATTGACAATTCAAGCTGAATCATAGGTACCACAGAAAATAGGCCTTGTGGTCACAGCATTGAATGGAAACTATATAGGACTCTTCTCCTATGTACAGATGGAGTTCTCAGGAATAAAAATTGACCCAGTGACATCTTACAATAGGAGTAAAATGTCATAGAACATGGATGATTCGACAATAGCTATCATATGTGCCAAATAGATTATGATTCATAGAGACCCTATGAACAATAGATAAAAACACTGCCCTATTCTATGGCCTCTTCGCCGTATCTCAGTCACAAAAGGACAAATACTGCATAGCACTACTGTTATAAAACATGTCTGACATGGGGGATTGGGCAGAGAATAGGATAAAAATGGATAGATAATGATCATTACATTGAAAGAGATTAAAGAAAGAATCGTCAAAAAGGAATATATGCCATTCCCTATCACTCCTCCCTGAGAGAGACTTCACCCTGATTCATAAGTAAAAGGGAACAGCGTATTCTCTTAGCTACTTCCGGCTGAAAAGGGACACTGTAGGTTTCAGGGTGAAGATCTTCTCTTACTACTCTAAAGGGCCCCTTTGGTGATAGGAAACACATAGAATATTGTGGAGATTGATTTTGGAATTTAAAAGCACTGTTATCAATTGTGCTTAGCCATACATGTTCACATCCTTGAAGATGCATCATGGAACTGTTGTAGCCTAGAAGACACAAATATAACTAACAATTTGAAAGTACATGAGTCAAAAACTAAAAGTAATAATATTCCAAGTAGAGGTTCTAACAGTGTCACAAATCAAGTTACAGAAGGAAGGTAGTTCTTAAAAGGCTTATTGACTAGCACTTTGTCTATTATAGAATAAAGGTTAGGAACCACAAGATGTAGAGGCTCACCTATGTCATTTATTGTTCTTAAGTCCTGGACCAAATTCTATCTACCACTGGGCTGGTGGGTTTTTTTTCCGTGGTTTTTTTGTTTGTTTGTTTGTTTTAATTCATTTCCATGAACATTTATAGAGATTTTGACTTCCATTCATTCATTGTTGTACTTTTCTGCCCACCCACCCCCAGCCCCCACCCGCAGTTCTCTCCTTTGCTTGAAAAGCAAAAGAAAAATGCCTTCATTGGTATACAATCCCCCCACACACCCCCACCCCTACCCTCACCCCGAGTATTCTCCACTCTACTCTGGGTTACTTTACAGCTCAGAAGTCCTCAAGCAAGGTAGAGGTGAAGTAAGGAACTGCTTATGAGTTTTTACGTCACTTCCAACAACTAAGAAATAGTGAGAAGAGTTGGGACCTCAGAAGGCTTTTAGGACCAAATAATAGGCTCTTAGGGAATGGCAAAGGACGCACTGACAAAGGAGATTAATCAGAACTGGCTTTGACAAGCACTGTGGCAAAAGGACAATTAAAACAGACTTTCAAGGAATATTCAACCTGAATACTTCTGATCATATGGAGATTTTTTAAAGTATTTCTTTGAGTTTGTTATGTTTAATTTGTTTTATTTGTTTGTTTGTGTATAAAGGATGCTCATCTAGATGATAACATAATTATGATAAAAACAAAAGGTGGGAAATATGGGAGCCAATACTAAATATTTGTAATAAACTGAATGGTATTTAAAAAAAATAAAAGGAATATATGGTTAGGCATTGTACATACGACAACATTCCAGAGTAAGATGTATAACATTGCAAAGAGGTCTGGGGGAGAGGAAATGGAGGTAGGTAATTGTGCAACAATGAATGGATATTTTAAAAAAGAGAGAAATGAGGGAGTGGGAAGGAGGGAGAGGAGATAAAATGTTTAACAATGAATGAATAAAAATCTAACTTCTCTGTAAACATTCATTAAAATCACAATTAAAATAAAATTTCATTTTAAAAATAGAAATACCCTTTGAATCACAATGATCCAATCCACAAGTGATCATGGAGATGGTATAGGGTTGAGTAGCTTTTTCTTTTATTAGTTTCATAGTGCATGAAGTTACCACAACTTAGACTCCGATGATGCACCATGAGTTAACAACAATAATGACAACAACACATAAAGGATGAGAATCTCTTTTCTTGGAATTGAAATAGCAACTTTTACTTTGAAATCTGCATAACAACCAAAAACTTACCATATCAAATCACTATTTCAGTGGATATTTTGTGTACAAAAGTAAAGATTAAGTAGTTATTTGATTGATTATTTGTCTGATATCTTCCTAAATAAAAAAAGCAATGGTAAAAAATACATGTTTTTTGTGGTTTCAATACAAGAATTCATTTACATTGTGTTTCATTCTTGTATATTGTTTTTATGTAGTCTTTCGTTTACCATGTTTCATAAAATAATTAATGTATAATTATGTATGTACATATATTTTTTAATAGACAACCAGTCCATGGAGTCAAGAAGGAGAAAGTATAAGGGATTGAATAGACACAACATTTAAGAGCTCTCTTACCTCAAGTACCTATTTACCTATAGGTATAAAAGTCATCAGAAAAAAAAAATATGGAATAAAAGGACAAATAAAAGATTTCAAAGGTCAGTTCGATAAGACAAAGTATTTTAATGAAATATGCAAAGACCTGTAGTTAGAAAGTGGAAAGAGAAGAATGAAAGAGAAAATGAAAGAACTGAACACAAAATCAAACCTAAATCTCCAATACTGAAGGATTCTTTGAGGAAAATATTGATTGAAACAGAAAAATAAAAAGACATTGGAATAAGTGTTCATCCTTCTGCTGTGGAAGAGCTAGTGGATTTAAACAGCATGCCATGGGGTTTGCAGCACAACTTCTTGCCTCTAGGTCACAAGAGCTCCCTCATATATGTTCACTGTAAAAAAAAAATTCAACCATTTCTGGAGGTAGCAAATAATCAAGAAGCTGTTTTATGAAGAAGTTCAAGCAGCAAAGACAGCATTGGCAAAAAAGAAAGCCTACAGGAATTGAAGGAAAAATAATTGAGATGCTTCAATAAATGTTCGCAAGATTCATCTCTATATACTCACTTTCCTATGCTAAGAAGCTTAGACATCTATCTTCTAGACTAACTAAAAAAGATCCATATGTCCACTCCAAAGAAAAGTAACTTAATTCAATTTTGAAATTCTATTATCATTAATATCACATGAGAGTATAAATTTGTTTAGATAGTTCAAAGAGTGGCAGTAGTACATCCACAGAGAACTTCTAGAAATGTTGTTCCAATATAAGAGAGGAAAAACAATAGATGATATCGTTGCTTGTCAAATGGATCTTAGCTAAAAGTAAAGCATGCTTGTATGTTTACTATGAATTATTGACTATGCCATTATTTTCAGACTGCAGAAGTTATTAAAATCTTCAGTTTCCTCATGCTGAAATCAATGCATCAGTAATTGATACAATGATATTAATAACAAAAATTATTTTAGCTTGTCTCCCTTGTATGTCTATTAAAATTATCATATCACTGATAAATAAGATCTAACTTCTGGATTGCAATTGCTTTAAACAAAAGGTGGACTAATTTTCTTAGAGCTTCCAGATTAAGACAGAGTAGATGTGCCACTGGGTCAATTTGCCAGCATCATGATAGATGGAGAAGAGAATGAGGTTGTTAACAGTTACACTTTGCTCAGCTCCACAATCAACATTGTTGGCACTAACAGTCAGGAAATCACAAAATTAATTGCATTGGGAAAATCTGCTATCAGGGACCTCTCAAGAGTACTAAAAAATAAAGATGTCATCATCTTCATAATCACTTGTTATGCTTCAAAGAGCTGGATGATAACTGAGGAAAACAGGAGAAGAATTGAAGTCTTTGAGTTGTGGTGCTGGAGAAGAGTCTTGAAAATACCATGGACAATGATGAAAACAAATAGGTCTGTCTTGGGAAGGATGAAATAAAGTTTCTCCTTGGAAAAAAAGGCCCCAGATGAGTTGGATTGATACAGTTACTGGGGGAAGGGGGATTGGTGTGTCTGAATCACTGAGATAGGCTCAGGACAGGACAGGGTTCAGAACTTCTTTACATTATGGGCGCCAGACACAACACATAACAACAGGAAGCAGAATTGGCCATCTATTTAAGTAATAGAGCTTTTAAAACCCTGTGAACATTGGGTTGTACAATTTGATAGGTGGGGGACTGAGGGAAATTTAAAGAATTTGTTCAAATTTATATTAGAATTTTGTAAATCAACTAGTAGAAAATTTTAAAAAAAAAACCACTTAAAAAACCCTATGAACAGTGGATAATTCTTATGGTAGAGCCAGATTGCAAGTCAGCTGAAATGAGGAAAAATAATGGCAAACATTCCTTAGTAGTTATAATATGGAAATAAATTCTTTTGTCATCCTTGGTCTTGTCCAGCTTTCTGAGGCATAACAAATAATTATGAAGACCATGACCTGGATTGG
>NW_006399762.1:6716322-6733926 GCF_000299155.1 Elephantulus edwardii
ATATATATATGCATTTATCTGATGGCTTAGCAGAAAGCAGTTGTATTGACAAACCAAGACATGTAAATCAAATCCACCAAATTCTCTAAGGGATAAAAATATTCAGTCTCTTCCCTTGCAATCTAATACCTCCAAAAACCTGCTGGTGGGTTAGTTATGTGACTATTAGTACTCTATGGTACATAACAACAATTATAGATACACATACTTAATTGTTGTTGTTATGTACCACGAAGTCATGAACCGACTCATGACTGACCCACCAGCAGGTTTTTCTACTTATAGAATGAAATAAGCAAATATTCCCTTTGTCCCATTATAAAAGAAATCATCATCCCATCTCTCAATATTGCTTGTTATAAACAAAGCTCTGAAAAAAACACACTTGTGAAAAAGTGGTCAGTGGTCAGGTACTTGAATACTTGTCATTCACAGATAAAAGAGCAGGAATGCAAAAATGCAAGATGTCCAATACACACATACACACACAATTAGTAGAGTTAAAGCATGCACTGTTGCTATTCTTTCGTGCCTTTGAGTGAACTGAGATATGAAATTTGTCCTATCTAATTCCATCTTCACCATCTCCAATATACTTGAGCCTATTTTTACAGTCATTGTGCCAATCTGTTTTATTAAGCATTGTCCTATCCTATCCTGATGTTCCACCTTTCTCAGAATGATATCCTTCTCAGTGGACCTCCGAACAATATGTTCAAAGTATGAGATGAAAGTTGACCATTCTTGCTTCCAAGGAGCACTCTGGATGCACTTCCTGAAACTGTGTAGTGGTGCTGTTGTTATATATGGCTGCATCAACTACAACTCATAGCAACCCTATGGACGACTCTGATCACTGCTTATTGTCAGCCAATCTTATGGTCTCTAATACACACACTTCTATTAACCCCACCACTGTGTCACTCCATCTCACCCAAGGTCTTCTCCTCGCTGATCTTCCACCCTTTCAAGCATGATGTCTTCCTTTGGCAACATTCCCAAAGTATGTTAAATGGAGTTTCAAAATCTTTGCTTCCAAGAGCAATCTGGTATCATCATCTCCATGAGAGAGCTGTTTGTTCTCTTGACAGTCACTAGCATGTCCAATACTCTTCTCTAGTATCACCACTCAGAAATTGATTCTTTCTGTCATCTCCAGTCATTGTTCAGCTTCCAGACTCATAGCAAGCAAGTGAGAAGATCATGAGCTTGATCAGGTGCGCCTTAGTTTCTAGATTATCATAGTCTCCAGAATCACTCTGGAGAGGCCCTTGACAGCAGATTTTCCTGAAGTCTTCTGGTTTCCTGACTTCGGGTGCCAAGAGTATGAATTGTAGATCAGAGCACTGTGAAATTGCTAACTACTTCAACCTTTTCCCCATGAATCAAGATGCTGTCAATTGGCCCAGTGGTGAGAATCTTTGTTTTCTTGATGATAAGATGTAATCCATGTTGAAGAGACTTTCCACAGCAAACACTTCAAGGCCTCCTCAGTTTCAGCAAGCAAGGTTATTGATGAATCTTCCTTCAATCCTGATGCCACTTTCTTCTTCATAAAGTTTAACCTCTCAAGTTATTTGTTCAGCTATATGCTGATTGAAAAGGTATGGAAAAGGTCTGACACACTCCTTTGTTGACTTTGAGTGAAGCAGTGTTCCCTTGCTTTGTGTGCTTGGCAGCTTCCTGGTCTAGGTATAGGTTTTGCATCAGTCAAGTGTTCTGGGATTCCTATTCTTCCCAATGTTAGCCACAATTTGTTGTGAGCCACACAGTCATATGCTTTTGCATAGTCAATGAAAAAACAAATAAAGATTCTCTGGTACTCTCTGCTTTCCACCAAAATCCATCTGCCATTGGCAATGATATTGCTAGTGTCACAGCTTCTTCTATGCTCAGCTTGTATTTCTGGAAGTTCTTTGTCCGTGTAATATTCTAATAATTTTTTTAAAATATTCAACAAGATTTTGCTAGCATGTGATATTGTTTGATAATTTCCACTCTCTGTTGGATCATCTTTTTTGGAGGATGGGAATAAATCTGGATCTTTTCTAGTCGGTTGGCCAGGTATCTCTCCTTCAGATTTCCTGGAAAAACTTGGTGAGCACATTCAGGACTGTATCTGTTCATTAAAATGTATCAATTGGTATCCCATCAATGCCTGGGGCCTATATTTTGCCAATTCCTTCAGAACAGTTTGAACTTCCTCCTTTATTATTATTCATGAAATTGTTCTGTGCCAACCAATTCTTTCTGGTACACTCAATCTGTATTTCTTCCATCTTCTTTGATGCTTCCTCTGTCATTCAATATATTACTCATATCATCTTTAAGATTTGCAACTTGCAGCCTGATTTTGTTTTTCAGTTGCTTCAGCTTGAGAAACACCAACTGATTCCTCCCTTTTTGTTTTCTGACTACAGCTCTTTGTAATTTTCAATATAATACTTTGTTTTGTCTTCAGAGCTGCCCTTTGAAATCTTCTGTTCAACTCTTTAACTTCCTGATTTCTTCTCTTTGTTTTAGCTTCTTGACATTCTAGTTCAGTGTTAAGAGTCTCTGCTGACACCCTTCTTGGTTTTTTTCTTCTTCTGTCTTAGTAATGATCTTTTGTATTCTTCATGATTGATATTTTTTTATATCCATGCACAGCTTGCCTGATCTTCATTCATTACTGTTCAAGACCTCAAACCTGTTCTTGATATAATTTTTAAACTCAAGTGAGACAGACTCATGGTCATATTTTGGTTCTTGGGTATTTTATTGCTTCAATTTGAGCTTGCTTATGAATAGTTGGTGGTCTGTTCTTCAGTCAGCAGCTGGCCTAGCTTTCAAAGCTGAGAAAATATTGAACTTCTACAATGATTCTTTCCACAGATGAAATCAACCTAATTCTTGTGTTGTCCCTCAGGTGACGTCCATGTGTATAGTCACTATTTGTGTCTTTTAAAAAGTTATTTGTAAAAAAAAAAATAAAAAATAAAAAGTTATTTGTAATGAATAGATCATTGATTACACAAAATTCTATCTCCAGCCCCATTCTTATCACCAAGTCCAAATTGTCAGACTTGTGATTCTTCTTATTTGTCCTCAATTTTTGTATTCAAGTCATCAATTAATATTAATGGATCCTGGTTGCATGTTCAATCCCTTTCAGATGACAAAAGTTGGTATAAATATTCTATTTCTTCCTCTTTGGCTCTAGTTGTTGGTGCATATATTTGAATTATGCTGGTATTTTCCTTGTATGTATGTGAATATTTTCCTGTAACTCACACTATTGTATTTCAGGATGGATCTACAAATCCCCATACCCTTGCTATTGAGTTCAGTCTGTCTTATGGAGAATCTCTACTAGGTTTCTAAGGCTATAATCATTTAAGGAGGAGATTTTTAATCTTCATACTAAGAAATAGTTCATAGATTAAACAGTCAATTTTTTGTCACCAGTCCTACACATTATGTGCGACATCCCAAAGCTCAAACTGTCATTAGATGTCATTAAGGCCACTACAACTCAGTGAACAGTAGATATGAACCTTGCCCTATAATCAACTGTCCTCACCATCTCTTATATGCTTAAGTTAGTTGTTACACTACTGTGTCAATTGATTTCATTGAAAACCTTCCTCTATTTAGTAGACCCTTCACCTTTCTCAGTATGTTGTCCTTTTCCAAGGACTAGCTCCTCCTGAAAATACATCTAAGGAAGTGAGATGAAGTTTGACCATCTTTGCCTCTAAGGAGCAGTTTCGATGTCTTTCCTCTAATTCAATCTTGTTTGTTGTACTGGCAGTACATGAGATATTCAGTGCTCTTCTCCAAGATCACAGTTCAAAGACATCAATTATTTTCAAGTCTTTCTTATTTATTGTCCAGCTTTCTAATGGAATCAGTTGAGCTTGGACCAGGTGTATCTTAGTCTTTAAATTTACATCTCAAACTGTGTATGTTTATTATAGGTTAGTTTAGTTAAGCTGGTTTTAATGGCAAATTATAAGCCAAAAGGGAAGATGTTTTAAGGCAAATTTAGGAAGCATTTATTATGTAGATTAACCTGGCATTATGAAGGAAGAAGGTGATTTATTTATGAGTTCGTTCGTATGAGTCTTCCAGAGAAGAAATTCGTCCTTCTGATTATCTCATTTTTGTTTCTCTTGGTGATGAGTGTCAGTATCAAAGTAACAAACTATGTGACCATATAGTTTTGTTGTCTAATACCACAGTAGTCTCTTTGCTGAGAAGGGAATCCCAGAAATGAGGAATCAGGAATTAGAAAAGGTGGATATTTGTTCTTGAGATGATTTTTTTGGGTGACAAAGTATCCAGGTCAGCTTCTGAATGGCTGTCTCCCCTGTTATTCCTCCAAAGACAGTGGGCCTACCCAACCTAAAAACTGGGTGTAGAACAAGAAGCCAGTAACATTCGCACATAAAAAGCACCCAACTGACAGTTTTTTTTCCTTTTTTATTCCTTCCTTAACTTCCTTCTTGTAACACATGATAGAGTCACTTCCTCTCCCATGATGTCTTGCTCATAGACAACTGAATATTTCCACTCATATGTTTTTATTCTCAGTGTTTTGTTATATTTAGCTGTTCTCTGGCCCCAGGAACAACATGTGGAAATGTGTGGATTTGTTTGCTCCACATGATGACATCTTGGACATTTTGTAATGTCAGCTAACAATTCAGTGAAGTTTTTAGTGAGCAGGCTTTGACAGGTGAGCTTCCCCAGGTTAAGGCTGGGGAGCTTATGAACACTCCATGGTCTTCTTCACTCTCTTTTGAAACACTGGTTTGTTGTAGTTGAAGCAATACTTTAAAGGGCTCTAAATCTCTTACAGCTGCAAAACACTCTCATCATGCAATAGGGTTGGGAATATCCTGAGGGAATGGTGTGCTATGGACAGCCAGCTGTTAGAGCAAACATAAATCTCTTTGGAGACTTATATGCCGTCATATTTTGCTAGGGTTAGAAAGACTGAACTATTTTAATCATTTATCTCCATTTATCAAAACCCTCCAGTCCAACAAATCCCCAAACATTTTCATCTGTGAACACACCTTGCTATAGTAAAAACTTAGCATAGAATGTTGTCCTTGCTATAAGCATACCTTTTAGCCATAGAGATAGTTTTACTCCTTACTGCCCATGAAAATAAACAAGAGCTACTTTGCAGCTAACAATTCCGAATGTGTGAGAGTGCACGTTGAATTAACTTCACCAAGGACCCACCAACCAGCTTTATTTTTAGCTGTTTATAAAAGTGTAATTCTTAACTGCTGAAACATAAATATGTCCATGGTGACTTTCTCCTTTCTTTAATACTTTTGCTGAATGTAGAAAGGATTAAATCTGTTCCTAAATTTTTATAATGCTTAAGATATGGGTAAATGCTACTCCATCTATTTCAAGAATTATTAACATAGAAACAATAAAAAGCAAACAATATTGTGAATGTACACTATAGAAATAAGCATTTAGTTTTAAAATTTGAACCTAAAAGAGTAAAAAAGTCATTCAAAAGTGGTTAGTGGTTGTTTGGAGCAATTTTAATCCTTATTTACAGTTATGATTAAAGTGACAAGATTTCTGCCCAAGATTTCTACTATTTATAACAGTAGTTATACAAAAATAGGATGGGAGATGGAACATGAAACTTCTTCAGTGTTATTCCTTGCTTAACTGTTGGGAGAAGATGGTAATCCCCAGTTTGTTGTTTGGGAATGGTACTTGTTAATGAGTCTTTTTTTCCAACCACAGGTTCCTGTGTGAGTGAGTCAGGCTGGGAGAGATGGACAAACATTCCAACAAACAAGTCCAAGGCATTTTCCTCTTCTTTTAAATATGACTTTGTCAATGATAAATATATTACTATTCCCATGACACACTTTGTAAATATTCCATTGATCTTAGGTCATAGGAAATATGACTCACATATTTTTAAAATCAAATGTAGTGCAGTGCTATGGTGGATATAATTTACAGCATTTAACACAATGTTCATTCTGTTAAAAGTGGTAATGACGCAAAACTTGCTAAAAATAGCAGCTTTGTCATATTGTGTTTCATGAATACATAAAATTTTGTTATGTATTTAGAAGTAAACCAAGATAGGACAAAATGAATATTTAAAAATATTTAAAATGAAAAGGTTTCTTTCTCAAAAAATATAGGCATTCATGGCTGATGAAGTATAGATGTCATAAAGAAATGAACTTGGAAAGATAAGCAAAGTTAGGAACAGATGTGGCTGGTGGAAGGATGAGACTCTATTAATCCTTCTGATAAGGTAGATTAATAATGTTTATATTAGGTCACAGGAAGGTCACTGGAGGACCAGAAACTGTTCATAAGTACTGTTTTCACCAAGTATAACCCTGAAGCTACAAATTGGGATGGTGTTTTATGGAGCAGCCTTAATTGAACTCTCAATTAAGAGCAAAACTCAAAGTGAGTAATTTCTAAGAAATCTTGGAATTTTCACTTTATAAAAGAGTTAAATATTTGGACAACACATATTTTAGTTCATTCTATTTTATCAGTGATGCTGTTGGATGCCATCAAGTCGAATAAGACCCATAGCAACCTTATGAACAACAGATCTGAGCCCTGTCCTATCCTGTGCCATGCTCACACTTCCTGGCACATAGAAACCCATAGTGGCAGTCACCATATCAATCCACTTGGTCAAAGTCTTCCTCTCCTTCACTGACATTCTACCTTTCCAAGCATAAGTCCCTCTCAAAGGAATAGCTTCTTCTAGCAACATGCCCTAAATATGTGAGGTGAAGCCTCATCATCTTTGCCTCCAAATAGCACTCTGGCTGCATCCTCTCTTGGCTGTCCATGGGATCTTCACCATTCTAATAGGTATCAATGCTTATTATGTTATACTTATTCATTATCTAACTCTCAGATGCATAACAAGAGATAAGAAAGACTGTGGCCTGAATCAGATACACCTTAGTCCTCAAACTGGCATCATTACTCCTTAATAATTTACAGAGGTCCCTAACTGAAGACTTTCCCTGTTTAGTAAGTCTTCAGATTTCCTGGCTGCTGGTGCCAAATGTGTTAATTATGTATCCAAGTAAGATGAAGTTGTTGACAGCTTCAATCTTTTCTCCATACATCATGATGTTGCCTATCAGTCCAGTGGTAACAATCTTTGTTTTCTTGACAATGAGATGCAATAATAAGTATTTTATCAATATTATCCTTAAATAGAATGAGTTTCCAAATTAAATTACAAGTCTTATTAAAATTACTTAATATCAATATTCAAATTGTTTAATATGTAGGTATATATCTCTAGAAAGAATAAGTTACCTGAAAACCTGATTTTCATACGTTTATGGTACAGTATCATCATTTGTCAGTTTGTTATACAATGAAAGGTTGCTGAATATAGAGAGATAAAATTCTACAGACTCAATGATTTACTCATTACAAATACCTTTTTCTAAGAAACATAAACACAGACTGTACACATGGATTTCACCTGATAGTATGCACAGGATTAAAGTTGATTACATGTATGGGAAGAATCACTGGAGAAACTCAATATCAGTTGTGAAAATGAGGCCAGGGGCTAACTGTGAAACAGGCCATCAGCTACTCATACGCAACTTCAAACTGAAGCTAAAGAAAATGAAATCAAATTCACACAAACCAAGATTTGACCTTGAGTGCATCCCAGCTGCATTTCAAAACCATTTTAGGAACAGGTTTGAGGGCTTGAGCATTAATGAATGAATATAAGCTATGGGAGTATAGCACAAATATCATCCAGGAAGAATGCAAAAGTTCATTACAAAGACAGAAGATTAAAAAAAAAAAGACTAAGATGAATGTCAGAAGAGTTTCTGAATATTGCACTAGAGCACTGAGAAGCCAAAGCTAAGGGAGGACATCAAGAAGTTAAGGAACTGAGTTGAAGTTTCAAAGGACAGCTTGGAAAGATAAAGGAATGAACTGGACTCAGAAAAATCAAAAGGGCATCACTTACTTGTCATTTCTTAATCTGCGAGATCTAAAGAACAAATTCAAGACTCGAGTTGCAGTTCTAAGGATGCTATGGTCATAATGCTGGATGATCCAAAAAGCATTAAAAGAAGATGGAGGGAACACACAGTCACTGTATCAAAAAGAATTGGCTGACACAGAAGAATTTCATGAAATAGCATGTGATGAAGAGGCAATGATGATGAAGGAAGTTCAAGCTACTCTGAAAGAATTAACCAAACTATACCCCAGGAATTGACGTTATATCAATTGATATATTTCAGCAAGCAGATGCTGCCCTGGATGTGCTCATCAGGTTGTTCCAAGAAATATAGAGTACAACTACCTGGACAACTGATTGGAAGAGAACCATATTTCTTCCCATTCCCCTTAAACAGGTGATCTCACAGAGTGTGAAAATTGTCAGACAATATTACTAATATCATACACAAGTAAGCCTGCTGAAGATTATCCAAAAATGACTGGAACAGTACATTAACAGAGAACTACCAGAAATAAAAACTGGGTTCAGAAGAGAAACTACACAATAGCTGAATCAATGTGTTAAAGACAGGACAAGGCATTGCTTTTTGTTCTGCTTTTAATATATTAGCAGCTGGTATCTTCTCAGGAGCTGCTGTTGTAGTGTCTTGGAATCAGTGTCTCTGATCTGACATGCCTAACCCCATTGTCTCAATTATTGTCTCAGTCTGTCTCATCTAGGGTCTTCTTCTCCTGTGCTGTCCCTACACTTTTCAAATGTCCTTCTCCAAAGACTGAGCACTCCTGGCTATGTGACCACATGCCCAAAGTTTGTGAAATGGAGCATCAAAATCCTAGTCTCCAAGAATAAACTCAATTTCATCCTCTCCAAGGGAGGCCTATTTGTTCTCCTGCTGGTGCATGGTATGTTAAAAACTTTCCTCCAGCACAACTCAAAGACATCGTTTCTTCTTCTGTCATCCTTAGTCATTGTCCAGATCTCTAATACATAGCAAGTAATCATGAAGACCATGACCTGGATCAGGCACACCTTAATCTCTAGATTGACATCATTGCTCTTTAATACTCTGGAGAGGTCCCTGATAGAAAATTTTACTAGTGCAATTTGTCTTTTGATTTTCTAACTGCTGGTGTCAAGAGTGTTGATTGTAGAGCCAAGCAAACTATATTTATTATCAACCTCAGTCTCTTCTCTGTAATACTTTATGAGTTCCTTGTTGTTGTTTTTCTTGTGCTGTGTAGTATTCCATTGTGTGATTATACCATATTTTTTCCTATCTACTCATTTGTTGATTGGCAGTTGGATTGCTTCCATTTCTTTGCTATTATGAATAACACAGCAATAAACATGGGTGTACATACATTTTTTGGGATAGAATCTCTGGTTTCTTTAGGGTATATTCTTAGTTCTTCAAACATATCAATTTGTGTTGTTGGTTGCTTTTTGTGAGTGCCTCAAGGGAAGCTTTGATTTCTTTCTTTATTGTGGTTATGCATCATCGATTCAGAACTGACTTATAGCAGACCTATAGCAGGTTTTCAGAAGCAGTATATCACACAGGAGAGGATTGTCCATCTTTCTTGGGTGGAACAGCTGGTGGATTTGAACTGTGCGCTTTTGGGTTAGCAGTGCAACTCCTTACTAAGCCACCGGAATTCCAATCTTTCTTCATTTAGTACCATTGATATTTTTTTAATTATATATGACATCCTAGAATGCTTGAAGATCAATAGCGACCCCACATTCCTTCCATTTCATTTTTATCCTTGTTGTGTTGTTTCACCACAGAAGAAACCCAAACTTACTGTCATTAAGTAGATTCTGAGTCATAGCCACTGATATTTGGTGTCCAAAGCTGTAAATCCTAACAAGAATGTTGTTGTTGTGTGTCATCAGAACCTACCAGTAGCTGGCCCTTCAGTGGGTTTTCAGAGGCAGTATATAGCACAGGAGATTGCCCACCTTTTTCTCACAGAGCAGCTGCTGGATAGAATGCCTTAGATGTACTAATATCCCCAGTACTTTCTGCTGGAGAAATGCCACGTATTTTTTTCCTTTTTGGTTTTATAACTCTAGCACTTTGTATGTTTGTTATAATACTTCACTTTTTCTTCGCAGTAAATTTCATATTTTTTCTGTTTGACTCTTTAACTTCATCAATTCTGATGAAATCGAGAGTCTTTAGGAACTTACTGGTGGAGATAAAGAAATTCGTAACATTTAGCTGAGAGGGCTGCCTACAGGCATGGCTGAGGAGAAGCTATCCTGACTGAAGAACTCTATTGAAAATTTTCTAACATATTAATTTCCTAATAAAACACCTTAACTGTGAATATTGTCTATAGGATCTGTGTTATCATTGTAATAAATTGTAAAACTCTGCAGAAGAGTTAAGAGGGCTGTGGAATGGACAATTGATGCTAGAATTAGGAAAAATACTGGAGCATAGAATGAAGCTTCCTAGAAATAGCATTGGGCTATTAACATTGACTCTCTTTCTTCCTCACTGTATGCTAGAGTAGATTAGATGTCTTTGTCATGTCATTGTTAGAGTGGACATTGCAGGTAAATAATATGAATAGGATATAAGTCTTGAAATTATAAAATTCTTAGTACATTTTCTTATGAAATATACAGACTATCAAGATTTTGAAGGACTGCATAATTTGTAGGCAGATGTATGAGTTCTTTAAGTGAAATTATTGCACTCCCTCTATTTTATTTATTCAAAACAGATATTTTCCCTATATCAAATCCACTGACTCAAGAAAACCCTTGAAAGGATGAGATATAGGGTCACTTTTTCCAAGAGGAAAACTTTTGTCTCAACTTCTGCTGATTCAACAGAAGCAAACTCAGAACATGTTAACGTTATATAGAAATAAAATAATTATATAAAATATATGCACTCTGAACCCTGTTTTAAAATAGGAAGAACATATGGTTAATTAACATTAAAATGAGACACTTCAAGTTATATACAATCTTGTTGGTCTAGGTATAGATTTTGGAGGAGCATAATTATGTATTCTGGAATTACCATTCTTCTCAATGTTACCCATAATTTATTATAATCCACACAGTCAAATGGCTTACTATAGTCAATAAATCATAAATAAACATCTTTCTGATATAAAACACTTTTATTGTTGTTGTTGTTGTTGTGTATCATTGTTGTGTGATCATAGCTGACCCTTTGGCAGTTTTTCTGATGCAATTAATTGAATGGGAGGAGATTGCTTACTTTGTTCCAAGGAGGAGCTGGTGCATTCGAACAGTACGCCTTGGAGGTTGCAGCACAGCTTCTTTCCACTAGGCCACCAGAATTCCCTGAAACACTGTTGGATATTGTATATTAATTAATAACAGCCAGGAAATCAAAAGATTAATTGCCTTGGGAAAGTCTGTTGTCAGGGACATCTCCAGAGTACTGAAGAGCAACAGTGTCAGTTTGGAGACTAAAGTATGGCTAATCCAGGCCATAGTCTTCACAATTATGTTCAATGCATCAGAAAGCTAGACATTGTCTAGGGATAATTGATTCCTTTGAACTTTGGTGCTGGAGAAGAGTATTGAGTATACCATGGACTGCTAAGAGAACAAACAGGCTTATCCTGGAGAGGGTGAAACCAGGCTACTCCTTGGAGTTCTGAGGCTCCATCTGACATAATTTGGGCATATTTCAAGGAGGGACCAGTCCTGGGAGAGGGAAATTATGCTTGGGAGGGTGGAGGGACAGTACAGGATAGGAAGACCCTCAATGAGATAGAGTGACTCAGTAACTGGAGTAATAAGGGTAGGCGATTTGGAGACAGGAAGGTTGGCTCAGGATAGAGCAGAGTTCAGAGCTGTTGTACATAGGGTCGTTTTGAGTTGCAAGTGACTGGACAGCATATAAAAACAACAACAATTTAATCCTCGAAGTTAATGTTACCTCTTAGAGTATAGTATTAAAGAGAACTTAGGTTTGAAAACACATAAATATCTTAAGTTTTACTGATAGGGAAAGAATATGCCATTATATAGATACTGTATTAGATTTGAAGAAGGCATTAATTTAGGCTAAAGACCAGTTCAAAAAATAGAGCCCCTTTGCATAGAATAAACTGGATTACCTTTGAGGCTTGTGAAAGACAACTAATAAAATCAAGAATGTATGGTGTCTATGGGCCTTACATTGAGCAAGCCTCAGGAAACAGTATATAACCCATCTTGGGCACACAATAAAATCAAGAGCTTTGATGGCGTAATTCCAAGGTAGTTGCACTGCTAAACCAAAGGTGGCACCTTGCCATCCTAGGTGCCTGCAGTGGCCTAGCCTGTGGATAATCATGCTGCAACTCAAAGATGGTGTGGTGTGGCTCTGGTTGTTCAATTCCACCAGTGGTTCCTGAGGAGAAAGATGGACATTTTCCTTCCATGTGATTTAAAGCTTTAGAAACTTGCTGAAGGGTCACCTATGTGTTGATTCGAATTTGACAGTAATTAGTGAGCGAAAGATACCCAAAAACTCCAATGAGTTTTCTAGTTAGTGACCTTAAGTGGGAGAAAGTAGTAGATCCCTCTTCAGTAAATAGAAGCTTCACATTAAAAGCCCTTCCAGATTTTACCCAACTTGTACGTTCATTTTCATCCTTTTTTGCTATAATAAATTTGTAGTCATCAATATTGAATGTTATTAACTGTCAATGCAACACTGTGCATAATAAAAGATATATATCTCAATCCTGTGCCATCCTCACAATTTCTGCTGTCTATGACCTCATTTTTGTAGCCAGCATGTCAATCTGGTTCACTGAAAGTCTTCCACTTTTTTGCTGAGCATCTATTTTGCAAAGCATGATATATTTCTCCAGGGACTTGCATTTTATGATACTATGTCCAAAGTATAGGAGGAAAAAAATAAATCTAACTAGGAGCAACAATTTTAGTCTAGAGACCAAAATGCACCTGATTCTGATCATAGTTTTACTTGATATGTGTGTATCAGAAAGTTGGACAATGACTAAGGATGACAGAAGAAGAATGGATGCCTTTGAGCTAGTGGTGCTAGAGAAAAGTATTGAACATACCCTGGGCCACCAAGAGAACAAACAGGTCTGTCTTGGAGAAGGTGAAACCAAGTTTCTCCTTTTAGACAAAGATTTTTAAGCTCTATTTTACAAACCTTGGGCACTTGGCCAAGAGGGACCAGCCCTTTGAAAAGAGCATCCTGCTTGGACAGGTACAGGAAGAGCGCAGGAGAGGCAGAACCCAGATGAGATGGTTTGAACACAGTAACTGAAGTAATGGGTGTCGGTTTGTCAGTGTCAGTGAGACTGGCTTCAGAGCTGTTGTACATAGAGTTGCAATGAGCACAGGGGACTCGATGGCACATAACAACAACCCTTACTTCTAAGGAATATCCAGCTGAACTTCTTCCTAGATAGATTTCTTTGTTCTTTTGGAAGACCATGGTATATTTTATATTACTTGCCATACTAGAATTTGGAAAGTGTTTGGTGGAGCTCCCAGGTGTAAAACAGGTTTGGAAGCAGGAGTGGTATCCACTTCCTAAATCACATGCCTCTGGAAACTATGAACTAGGAGAAATGACAATAGTAATGGAAGGCATTAGGTCTTTTTTTGTCCATAAAGTCACTATGAGTCACGCTCGACTCGACAACAATCATCAACAAAAACAACATACTAGAATGTAGAGTACATTAAGAACTGGTTCAAACGATCAATGCCATTTCATTTCAACTGACTAAATGCTAGGGTGTTAAACTTTGTTTGACAACTTCAAATTTTTCTAGGTTCATACTTCATATATTCCACATTCTAATTATTAATAAATGTTTGTAGCTATTTCTCCTCATTTAAAGTCTTACTATAACAGTTAAATAAAGGTACTTCATTGACTGAAAGATTTACCCTATCCATGTTATTAAGATAGATTTTACCTTAAAGGAGCAGCTTTTCTCCAGTCCTATTTGAAGTGTTTACCAGCCTGAAGATTTCAACTTCTGGTATAATAATAGACAATGTGTCATTGCTTTTCATAGGTTTCCAATGGATCAGTATTGAGAAGTGAATGATGAGGACTGCTTCTTAGTCTTAATCTGAAAGTGGTACTGAAATCTCTCCACCACAGGTGACTCTGTTGACAGTGGAAACAGAAATAACAGAATCAGAGTAGGGTTGTTATGAATCCTATTCAACTCTATAGTACCTAACAATAACAACAAAAGCAATTACATAGATTAAAAAAAAATCTATCAGTAGTGGAGGGAGAAAGATGGGCAAACTTCTCTCTTGTGATTTACAGCTTCTGAAACCTTCTTGAGTCAGATGATACTGAGAGAGAATGAGAGTGAATTGAGTACTTTGGCAGCTCTGGTGGTAAAGTCAAATGCTATGTTCCCTGGTGGTCAAATCCACAAGTGGCCCCACAATAGAAATGTGGATAATCTCCCCCTTTAAGATTTACAATTGCAGAAACTTGATGGAGATTCTCTAAGAGTGAGAATTAGCTGGATGTCAGTGAGCAAACTATACACTTGTGTCACTCAATGGAATAAATGGTTAAGCGCTTGATGAGTGATCCGAAAGTCTGCAGTTCAAACCTACCCATTCAATCTCAAGTCATTGCTGTGGGGTTGGAATCAATTTCTAGCTGACCTTCTAAGCAGATTTTCAGAGACTGTAAACCACAGTAGAGGAGTCTGTCCATCTTTTCCCCATGAAACAGCTGGTGGATTCTAACTGTGAGAGAGGCTTCACTTTTAGATTAACAGTCCACCTCCCTATAGACTATAACATGAAGACACCCAATACTTACAAAATGAATAAATGATGCTTCTCCTGCTACATTTGGTTTTGCTTTCCAAGGAAGATGAGGAAGAAAAAAGAAATTTGACAAGAAGACAAAGAATAAAGCCCAAGAGCATAGCAGACATTGCCAAGCATGAGAGACATACTCTCTCTCTGCAGCGGTAATTTTAGCTTGAGTGAGAAAGTAATTTCAAACACTTCAAGTTTATTTTATTTTTTCAGTCTGTAAAAGGGATAAAAGAAAAAAGTATAAGAGGAAATTAAAAATGAAAGACTAAAGGCATTTAAAATCTAATCATTAGTCGTGTGATGGTGCAACTTTTAGACATGAGAGTTATACCCTCCCCAAATGTCCAATGAAGCAGAATTGACTCTAGCAGACTGGCTGAATTATTTGAGTTTCAATTCTTAGATGCATGCTTCAAATGGGTATCAATGCCTGCTGGAAGGAATGATGTTTCTAGGATATGCTGCAGAGAAAAGGGAAGTTGTAGATGCCAGAGAAGGGAGAAACTTCACCCACATCCTATCCACAGTAAGATAACACATGAGCAGTTGATTGGCCATCACTGCTGCTGGGGTAGAAACAGAGACAGTTTACAAGGTAACTTCTGTGAAAGGAAAAGCAAAGTCATTGGTGCTGGAAGTGACAAAGATGATCTAAAGCCAATCTATCAACTCCAGTGATTCACCAACCTAGAGGAATGTTAGAAGACTATCACTAACACTTACTACAAAATCCCTAAACAGCTGATTCACACAATGATAAGGATGAAAAGCCCAGCTCACTGTTTTCACCTGAGGAAGAGCTCAATCAAACATAGAGGCAAAAAGCCTTGAGCTGCTTACCAGGAAGCTGCAATGGTAAAGCAGTTAAGGAGCTATGCTACAAGATGAGTGTTTCCGGACTTAGCCTAAGAGGAGAAGGAGGGGAAGTGGGAGAATAGTAGTCCAGGCCTTGTTTTGACTAATACTGAGCTTCTCAATGGACTTTCCCACAAATGTAGTCAATCTGATCTCTACATAGTACATCAGGTGAGTTCTATGTGTATACTCACTATTTACGTTAAGAATAAGTTCCATTGCAATTTATTTATACTTGATATACATAATAAAAATTATGATCAAATTAGCCATTTTCAGATGTTAGACAATCAGGTAAGTATAAGCAGTTGTGAAGGAGAGTTAATGCTACACTAAAAAAATTTTGAGTAATCCAAATAGAAAAAAGCTCACATCATCCTTTTCTGTTTGGGAGGCTTTCTGATACATGTAGACTAAAATATCTACAAAATTTAAAATTTATATGTGTGTACCTTTTTTCTGAGCCTTGATGAAGATGCTGAAGATAATTACATGCATTTCCTTTGAATATCAGGTCATTTCAGAAAAAAGTTATAAATAAATTCAAAGACATCCAAGGGAGTGAAATAAATAACTAATAGGTGCAGAAAATTAAACAAAATGATATATGAAGACTTCATTAGGAGACTAATATTAAGAACAGTATTGTAAAGAAATTACTTAGCTGGATGCCAACAGAAACTCTAATCTTTTTAAAAGCAATCAAATATATAAATTTATTTATTATCTTTGTACATTTTCTGCAACATTTTTGGACACTGATGGATGTAAGCACTGAAACAAATGACTGTGTTTGTAAGCTGTTAAGTATAACACACACATAAACGTAAAACCATGTATCTTTCTCTTGGAACACAAATAGTATAAATATTTATGAAGTTTATCTTTCCATGTGACTTTGCTAGCCCTTATTTGATGTTACTATACTGATAAGTGGGACTATGCAGATGGGGTGTATTGGCCTATTCACAAGGGGATTGTCGATCTACCATTCTACAAGGAGATGTACAACTTATGAGGTGATTGGCTAATCTTTCCAATAAATTGAAGAGCTCTAGCTGCAGAGAAGATTTCTTCCTGCCTGAAGAGAGTGTTCTTCCCACAGCCAGAGAAGTGAGACCTCCTCAAACATGGTGAAATGTAGGACAGACTTTGGGAGGGCAGCACCAGCCACAGCTGAACTGGAGAATTAATGTGAGATGGGACTTTGTGAGAAAAACCCATGTGACAAGACTGAGAACTTGGGAACACCACAGGACTCAAGGCTGAGGTACCTGTGTGCACATTTTAGGAACTTTCTTGACTGTATTTGGTTATTAATCTGGATTATAATATTTTGATTCCCCAGTGTGGTTCTATGTGGTCTCTGAGCTATCACATTGGATTTTAGACCCAGCAAAGCAGTAAGATTGGTGTTGAGAGGAGTAGAAAGAGGCAAGAGAGTGTAGGGGACAGGTCTGACTTTATGGGAATTGGTTTTGTGTCATTGATGTTGTGACAGGGATATGAAGTTGGTAAAGGTCAGAATTGATGTTCTCCATATGGCTCTTGAACTTTTTACAATATTAACCATCAATTTTATGTTATCTTTTACTCTCAGTACAACATGATAGCTCATCTCTCTTTTGTTCATGATTTTATATAAATTAGTTATTAAACCTCTTAGGGGAAAAGAAAATTACTTAAAACTCATCTCTTATCTAGGAGATGCTGAGAAATATGGGGTTCAGTTAGGTTATTTTTAGGGCTTAACAATAGAATTTAGTGTTTTTCATTAGCAACCTAAGTGGTTTAAAATTAATAGCAAGTCATAACTAAAGTTAAATAGTTATTAATCCATAACATCAATCTCTTATGTTTTAATCTCTTACATTTTACCTATGTTGGCTTTTATAATTTTGGGTACAGGGTTT
>NW_006399762.1:6734660-6738731 GCF_000299155.1 Elephantulus edwardii
ATGTATACATATGTATATATATATTGTTGTAGTATACTTAGAGTTGGGAGCAACCCATAGCTGACCCTCTGGTGGGTTTTCAGAGTTTATTGATAACCTCTGGTGACATAGTGTCAACAAGTTGTGCGGCAATTATAAAGGCATTATTAGAGGCTACCAGCCACTTCAGGGGAGAAGGATGAGCAATCTCCTATTGTGTGATTAACTACCTCTGAAAATCCACTGGAGGGTCATTTTTGGGTCAGCTTTGACTTGATGGTAAACAACAACAACAATAATGGTAATAGTAATTTTTATGTCTATATCTAGCTATCTGTCTATATCTCATATCCCCACAGTGCCCAGATCCAAGCCTGGGGGTCAGGCCAGGCTATAGTTCCTTAAGGCACATGGAGCCACATTGCTCAGACCCACAGCAAGTTGCTGGTCCTAGAGCCAGTCAGAGCCATAATGGGCATCTTGTGGAACCACAGCATGCAGACACACACTGGGGAGGGAACTGAAGGGTGAGGAAGATCACCTTCACTTGGGAGCACAGAGATTATGGACAGGAGTGACTGGAGTCTGAGCCAGTATATTAGATGTTAGTTAGAGAAGGCATGGGGGAAGTAGGTTGGAGAGGTATGGAAGAGTAACAGGAATTGCTAAATTTATCTGTAAGTTTATGTATTGGGAAATGTTGCTGTTCTATAAAGGTCTATGTTTGCTTGTCTATCATTTGTGTTTTTTGGGGTATAACACTTGTCTTTCAGGAGCTGTATTAAAGTAGCATACCTAAATGAAGACAGACTGGCAAGAAAGATTGGCCATTGACTTCTGAAATAACAGGCCTTTGAAAACCCTGTGAAAAATAGAGAACTTAGGTTATTAGATATAGCACCAGAGGTGAAATTCATATCGGGAAACAAACATAAAAAAATGAGGAATAGTAGTCAATAGCCACTAATGATTGGAATGTGAAATGTATGAAGTATGAATGTAGGAAAATTGAACATTAAAAAACAAATGAGGCAAGGCAGAAGATACATTAACCAGACAGATGTACAGGCAGTCACAGAAGGGTGCTTCTTGGAGGCAAGTGTTCATAACTTTGATGTAGGAGGCCAAGGCCTTTGTGGCACAGCCAACCTGGAACTATCTTCCAGCCACCGACCGCTACCTCAGCATCTGCTAAAGGATATGGACCAATCTAGGTGCATTCCACACCCTGACCAGTGACAGAACCACTGCCTGCCAGTTTGAGGGACTGTAGTTTCACTACCCAGCTACCGTCCCTACTGTCCAGCACCAGGAGCACCAATATCACATGTACTTCAAGATAAGCTCAAGCAGAAGGGACCAGGACAGCATAAGACAGGCAGGGATGTCACCTCTAAAAGGGAACAACAAGCTTCCTGATCTGCCATTCAGGTCCTTTGGGCGAAATACTGCTGTAAGGCTCTAAGCCCTGTGGGCCTCAGTCCAAGAATTGAGCACAAATATACAGGTCCTTCACAAAACATTACCATACTCTGGGTCACCATATAGTCACAACAGCCCATCCACTAAGAAAAAACTCACAAAAGTCAAGAAAGCAGCAGCCTGTCTCAGTCATCGTAAAAAACAAAACAACCCTTTTCCTTAAGAAGCAGAACATAACTTTGGTCAACATTTATGTACCAAATGATAAACATAAATACATAAATCAATATTTAACAGAATTAACGAAAGAGTAGAGAGCACTGCAATAGTGGTAGGAGAATTCAACATACCACTATCACCAAAGGATAGGTCAACTCAAAAGAAACTCAACAAAGATGAAGAAGATCTAAACTATACCATCAGCCAAATTGACCTTGTGGATGTATTCAGGGCACCCAACTAAAATTCAATTTACTTTCTTCTCAAGTGCATATGGTACATTCTCTAGAATCAATCACGTTTTAGGACACAGCAAGCTTCAACAAATAAAAAAAATGTAGAAATAATACAAAGAATCAATCTTCTCAGAACACAATGCCATAAAACTAAAAATTAATCACAGGAGGGTAAAGCTTACAAAACCACTTATATGGAAATGAATCAACCCTTTGCTATAACATGCTTGAGTTCTAAAATAAATAAAAAAACAAAATAAAAAAATTCCTTGAAACAAAAATAAAACATACCATAGCCTCTGAGATACAGTTAAAGTAGTCCTCAGGGAGCAGTTCATAGCAATAAGCACTCTTATAAAAAAGGAAGGAAGAAGAAAAAAGCCGGTGCTCTACCTCAGCACCTTCATCAACTAGAAACAGAACAACAATCTAATGCTACAGCCTCTAGAAAAACAGGAATTATAAGCACAAGAGCTGAAATCAATAAGATAGTAAACAAAAAAACAATTGAAACCATCAATAAGACCAGGAGCTGATTTTTGAAAGGGTCAATAAAATTGACAAATCACTGGCAAACTTATCAAAAGGGGGAGGGAACACAGATAACTTGATTAAAATATGATAGAAGTGACATCATAAAAGAAACAGATGAAATTAAACCAATAATATTGGAATACTATGAAAAGCTATACATACATGAATCTGAAAACCTAGAGGAAATGGAAGAAAAATAGATGCCTTCAAGTTGTGGTGCTGGAGAAGCATCTTGAAAATACCATCGACTGCCAAGAAAACAAACCAATCTATCTTGTAGAGACCAAGTCTCTCCTTGGAACTAGGATTCTGAAGCTCCATCTCCATCCAGTCCTTGAAGAAGGACAACATGCTTGGAAGGGTGGAGGGAGAGCACAGGAGAGGAAGACCCCAGATGAGATGGATTGATACAGTAACCGGGTCAATGGAGCCTGGTGTGTCAGAATTAATAAGACTGACTCAGGATAAGAAAGGGTTCAGAGCAGCTGTACAGAGGGTCACTGTACATTGCAGGCAACTCAAAGGCACATAACAGCAACATCATGGTATATTGGTTGATTTTTTATTTAAGCCTCTTGTTTAGAGTCAACAAGACCTCAGGGAGGGCTTCTGTATTGAAATGTCTATTGTTGTTATTTTGAAGGGACATTCTTCTATGTGGTAAAGCATTCTTCTGTCAATGTGCTGTTGTTGCTGTGATTCTGTAGCTTGTGTCATTGGGATGTCAAATTTCATAATGTGTACCCAAGGGGGATAGTGTTTGGTGAAGCTGCCAATTTAAGATAGGCTTGGAATCTTGAGTGGCATCCACTTCCTAAACAACATGCCTCTGGAAACTCAATGAACTTTGATAAGTGATGATAGTTATAGAAAGGTTTCAGGCCTTTTGAGAGTCACTATGAGTTGTGCTTGTCTAGATGGCAATCATCATCAACAACAAAACAGAGGAAATGGACAAATTCCTTAAAGCTCATGCCCTATTCAGATTGACAAGGATGGATTTAGAACACTTGACTATACTCATCACAAAAGAAGAAATTGAACAGGTCAGAAAAAGGCTTCTCATAGAAAAAAGTCCTGGACCAGATGGTTTCACAGCTGAATTCTACCAAAGATTCAGAGAGGATCTATTACCAATTATACTTAATTTTTTTAAAAAAATTGAAAAATAAAAAATACTCCCAGAGACATTCTATGAAGCAAGCATAACCCTAATAGCAAAATCAAGCAAAGATTACTACCAAGAAAGAAAAATAAAGAATAATATATCTCATGAATATAGATGCAAAAACCCTAAAAAAAATTCTAACCAATAGCATCCAAAAGCACATAAAAAATAATTCTTCATAACCTAGAAGGATTCATAACGGGTATGCAAAAATGATTCAACATAATAAAAACAATCAAAGTAATTCACCATATTAAGAAAACAAATAACAAGAACCATATGATTTTAACAATCTTAGCAATTGATGTAGGAAAGGCATATGACAAAATCCAACACTCCTTCCTGATAAAGACACTCAGCAAAATTGGAATAAAAGGGAATTTCCCCAACATAGTGAAAATCATATACGCAAAACAAAGAGCCAATATCATTTTCAATGGAGAAAGACTGAAAGTATTTTCCTTTCAAACAAGGATCAGACAAGGATGCCCATTTCACCACTTCTATTCAATA
>NW_006399762.1:6739531-6743011 GCF_000299155.1 Elephantulus edwardii
CTTCTTGATATTGAGCCTCAATCCATATTGAAGGCTGCAGTCCTTGACCCTCTGCAGTCTTCCTCAGTTTCAGCAAGCAGGGTTGTGTCATCTGCATAGTTCAGATTGTTGATAGATCTTCCATCAATCCTGACGCCAGTATATAAGTTCAATATCCAAAAATCAGTGAGATCCTCTATAAAGCAACAAAGAGAACTCAAGGAAGGAAACCAAGAAAGCAATACTGTTTACAATAGGCAACCAAAAAATGAGATACTTGGGAATGGACCTAATTAGAGACACAAAAGACCTACACAAAGAAAACAACAGAACATCTATTTAAGACACAATAAAAGACCTAAAGAAATGGAAATGTGTGCCTTATTTATGGATAGCAAGACTCAATATTATGAATATGGCAATACCAAAAGCCATCTACATGAATAGAATGCAATACTAATACAGACACCATATTCACTTTTCAAGGTGATCAAAAGGGAAATTGTGAAGTTTTTTTGGAGAGACAGGAGACCCTGAATAAGCAAAACACTTCTGAGAAACAAAAATGAAGTGGGAGGCATAGCACTCCCTGACCTCAAAACCTACTACACAGTGGTAGTAACCAAAACAGCATGGTACTGGTACAAAGACAAGCACACAGACCAATGGAACAGAATTGAGGACTCAGAAATGGACCCAGCTATCTATGGCCAACTGATGTTCAACAAGGAAATCAAAGCTATCATTTGAGGAAATGACAACCTTTCAAATAAATGATGCTCGCAAAACTGGACTGCTACCTGTAGAAAGCTGAAACAAGTTCTACATCTCACACCACACCAAAAAGTCAACTCAAGGTGGATCAGAGACCTGGAAGTAAAGCCCCAAATCATAAAGTTCATCAAAGACAAACTGGGATCAAGCTTAGACAGTCTTGTCTATGGTATAAAGAGACTGCCAAATAAAGCCAGAAATGTACAATCTGGAGAGGATAAAATTGATGAATGGGACCTGTGCACATCAAAACTATTTTCCAACAGAATAATAAAATCTACTAACTGGGAAAAAAACGTCTGGAAATATCATTTCAGACAAAGGTCTCATATAAAAAGTTTACAGAATCCTAAAGATCCTCCACAAGAAAAAGGCTAATCACACAATTACAAAATTCCACTGCTTGGAATATACCCTGAGAGAATGAGAACTGAGACATAAGTGAGACTTGTACACCAATATTCTTAGTGGTGTTATTCACCATCGCAAGAACATTGAAACAGCCCAAATGTCCAACTACAATCAAATATATTGTGAATTATGATACATTCACATGATGGAATATTACACAGCATGCAGGAGCAATGATTTTTTAAATTATTACGTAACTTGGGAGGGACTGAAGAGCATTATACTAAGTGAACTAACTCAGTCCCATAAGGACAAATATTGTATAAGACCATTATCGTAGAATGAGTATGAGGATTCAAGGAGGGGAGAGGAAGGGAACAGAGGGCTAAGGATGGAGGGGTGGCATTAATCAATTAGATGAGTGGGGGGGATGAAGTAAATTGGAAAGATATGATGTGAAAAAAATTACATGAACTTTGAAAATAAACTAGCTGTTGTTGTTAAGTGCCCTTGAGTCATAGGTGACTCATAGCTACCCTATGAATGAATGTCCTCGACACTTGCGTGTGTGACTTTCATGCTTTCTCCAGGTTCATAGAGTTTCCGGAGGCAAGTTATTTAAGGAAGTGGATGCCACTCCTGCTTCCAAGCTTGTTTCAACTGGGGAGTGCCACCAAACACTGTCCTCCATGGATAACCATTATCACATTTGACACATCAGTGTCACAGTGTTCAGCTTCACAGCGACCACAAGTTATCTCTGTACAGCAAGTGGACACACCAGGGCTATACGGCCTAGAAGAATGTTTGAACAAAAACAATGAAAAACAGGCCTTAGGGCCTCGGATTAGAGTCACCCACCTTTGGCTTGGTAGCATCGCTTTCGGTCCACTAGGCCAACTGGTCTCTGTGTTGTTAAATGACGTCAAGTAGAAATAAACTAGTACAATATAATAATTAAAAAACCCAAATAAGCAAAAACAAATGAAACATATAAATATTGACATACTAGGCATTGACAAGTTTAAATGGGTTGGCCTGGGCAACTTGGAATCAGATAATCATATGAACCTACGTAGAGAATGAAAGTGAGAAAATATGAGGCTGCATTCACAGTAAAAAAATACCATTCCTAGATCCACCCTTTAGTACAGTGCTGTACTATTCATGTGCATACAAGAAGACCTGTCAATATCAACTATCATTCAAATATATGCACCAACCGATAAAGCAAAAGATGAGGAAAGAGAAGATTTCTATCAACTTCTGCAATCTGAAATAGCTTAAACATGCAATCAAGTTTCATTAATAGTAATTGGTAACTGGAGTGCAAAAGTTGGCAATAAGGAATAAGTACTGGTGATGGGAAATTGTGGACTTGATAGAATTGAGGCTGGAAATACAATGCTGTCATTTTGTACAATCAATGATTTATTCTTGCAAACCCCTTTTTTAAAAAAAAGACCCAAATTGCCACACATGCATGGGCCTCACCTGATGGACTACACTGGAATTAGATTGATTACATCTGGGGAGAAAGAATTGAAGAAGCTCAATCTTAGCTGTGGAAACAGGCCAGTTACTGGCTGTGGAACAAAAGGTCAACTACTGATGTACAAGTTCAAATTGGACCAAATGAAAATTTAAACAAATCCACAAAACCCAAAATATGACCTTAAGTCTATTCCACCTGGATTTAAAAAAACATTTCCAGAAGACGTTTGAAGCATTGAACAATAATGATGGAAGAACAGATGAGCTATTGGAGGGTATCAAGAATATCATCCATGAACAAAGCAAAATATCCTTATAGAGACAGAGGAGGAAGAAAAGACCAAAACGGATGTTAGAGAAGACTTTGAATATTACACTAGAACACTGAGAATCCAAAATAGTAGGGGGAATAAGAAAATTAAAAGAGTTGAACAGAAGATTTCCAAGGGCAGCTTGCAAAGACCAAGCAAAGTATAACAAAATATGCAAAGAGCTGGATTCAGAAAATCAAAAGGGAAGAACTTAGTCTGCATTCTCAAGCTGAAGGAACAGAAGAACAAATTCAAGCCTCAAGTTGCAACATTTAAAGATGCTATGGTTAATATATTGAATGATCCAGAAAACACCAAAAGAAGATGGAAAGAGCATAGTCACTGTACCAAAAAGAACTGGCCGAAATAAAACCTTTTCAGGAAGTAGTACATGATCAAGAATCAATAATAATAAAAGAGGAAGTTCAAGGTACTCTGAAGGAATTGGCAAATAAAGCCTCAGGAATTAATGGACCACCATCTGACTTATTTTGACAAATAGAAGTAGCTCTGGGTTTGCTCACAAGGCTGTGCCAAGAAATCTGGAGGACACCTACCTGACCAACTGAGT
>NW_006399762.1:6743524-6745465 GCF_000299155.1 Elephantulus edwardii
TTCTCCAGCACCACAGCTCAAAAGCATCCACTCTCCTTCTGTCCTCCCTAGTCATTGTCCAACTCTCTGATGCATAACAAGCAATTGCAAATACCATGGCCTGGCCCTGGGGATAGCATAGCTTAAGTCAGAAAATCGTGGATGAAAGTAGAGAGTAGCAGAAGGATGTTTATTTGTGTTTTATCCACTGTGCAATGACATTTGACTGTATGGATCATAACAAATTGTAGCAAATGTTGAGAAAAATGGGAATCCTAGAACACCTGATTGTGTTCACGTGAAATCTATACCTAGACCAAAAAGACATTGCCTGAACAGAGCAAGGGGACACCACATTGTTTAACATATAAAGAAAGGAGCGCATCAGGGATATATCTCTTCTCCATATCTTTTTCAATCTTTATGTAGAATAGAATAGTAAAGAAGCTGAACTTTATGAAGAAGAATGTGGTATCAGGACTAGAGGAAGATGACACAACTTTATTTCCTGAAACTGAAAAGGACTTTAAATGTTTTCTGCAGAAGATCAAAGATTGCAGCCTTCAATATGGATTACATTTCAACATTAAGGAAACAAAGATCCTCACCACTGAGCTAATACACAATATCATTATAGATAGAGAAAGGATTTAGGTTGTTGAAGTCATCTTGCTTGAATCTACAATCAAAACTTTTGGCACCAGCAGTCAGGGAGTCAAAAAACAAGTTGTAATGGGAAAATCTGCTGTCAAAAATCTCTCCAGATTGGTAAAAGCAGCAATGAATGTCAGTCTACGGACAAAGGTGAGTCTGATTCAGTAATTTTCCAACTCTCAGGTGCATAGTAAATGATTGAGGGGAAGTAAAGTCCCCATCTTTAAATAAAAAAGATTAATGATGTAGTAGCTTCTCAGTGATGTAGAGAGTGGAAGATCAGTTATCGAAGAATTGGAGAGGGACACTTTCTAGTATGATAAGTAAGAAACTATTGTTAAAGCCACAGATTTCTGAATATTAACTGTAGGTAGGTCTAGATGTGTTGATGTTAGTGTGGCTTGGTTAAATCGTCGTGGAATAGCATCAGTTCAATCAGTTCAATTGTAGGGCTGGTGTGTCTCATGAATTAAGTACATATTCTGATGAAATTAATATTAGAACAGGTACTTCTATAGGTAACACTACTCAATTATCTACTTATAACAGGTGTAAGTCCCCTGACGCTAGTTTGTTGGTTGGAATTATTTAAGAGTCAAAGCTTAGGTCAGTGTAGTCTATATAAATTTAGCTTCAATATCATTGATGGCCTATGGTTTTGATTGTTACAGCTGGGTTGCTGATTCAATCAGATTATACAGAAGATATGTATGAATGGAAGAGCAATTATAATTAGAATTATAACTGATAGAATAGTTCAGATTGTCTCTAATTCTTGGGCATCTATAGTGCTAATGTAAGTTTAGTGATTGTTGTTGTTGTTGTTATGGGCCATAAGATCAACTGTGACTCATAGTGACCCTATGTAAAACAGCTCTAAACCCTGCCCTATCCTGGGCCAATCTTATTGTCTCTGAATCACCTACCTCCATTACCTCAGTGACTGAATCAATTCATCTTATCAAGGGTCTTCCTCTTTTGCACTGTCCCTCCACCCTCCCAAGCTTGACATCCCTCCCTCTACAAGGACTGATCCCTCCTTGCAACATGCCCAAAGTATGTCAGACAAAGTCTCAGCATCTTTGCCTCAAAGGAACAGTTTGGTCTCATCCTCTCTAGAACAAACTTGTTTGTTCAGAGGCATCAATTCTTTGTCTATCATCCCTAGTCATTATCCAGCTTTCTGACACAAGTAATTTAACAGACTATGGCCTGGATCAGGCGCACCTTAGTCTCTAGACTGACTTCATTGTTCTTCGGTACTTTTGAGAGGTCTCTGACAGCAGACTTTTCCAATACAATTCATCT
>NW_006399762.1:6745880-6748704 GCF_000299155.1 Elephantulus edwardii
GGATGACACCTTCCTGGTCCAAGTTTAGACTTCACATAAACATGATTAAGAGTTCTGGGATTCCCCTTTTTCTTAGAGTTAGCCATAGTTTCTTTTCTTTCTTCTTTTTATTTTATTTTTTTTTAAGTTTCTTATGATCCGAACAGTCAAATGCCTTTGCATAGTCAATGAAACACAGATAGACATTACTATGGTAATCTTTGCTTTCAGCCAAGATCCATCCTAACATTAGCTATAATATCCTTGATACATGGTCTCTTCTAATCCTAGCCTGCACTTCTGTCAGTTTTCTGTTGAGGTGCTGTTCCAGTCATTTTGGACAATCTTCAGAAGAATCTTGCTTGGATATGATATTAATGATATCATTAGATATTAGTTTCCACACTCTGTTGTGCCACTCTTCTTTGGAATGGGAACAAATATATATCTCTTCCAATCAGTTGGCTAGGTGGTTGTCCTCCAGATTTCTTGGCACAACTTGATAAGCACATCCAAGGTAGTCTGTTTGTTGAAATATGTCAATTGGTATGCTGACAATTATTAAGACCTTATTTTTGCCAATTCTTTCAGAGCAGCTTGAACTTCTTCTTTCATCACCAAAGGTTCCTGCTCATATGCTGTTTCATGACATTCTTCTGTGTTAGCGAATTCCTTTTGATACAATAACATTGTATGCTCTTTCCATCATCTTTTAATGCTTCCTAGAACATTTAATATTCTGCCTAAAGTATCCTTAAGTATTGACTTAAGTATTAACTTAAGGCTTGAATTTGTTCTTCAGTTCCTTCAGCTTAAGAAATGCTGAGGGAATTCAGTGCCTTTGATTTTCTGACTCTAGCTCTTTGCACGTTTTATTATAATACTTTACTTTGTTTAGTGATTATTATAGCTGAAATAACATAAATGAATAGGGAGCTAATTAAGAGCACAGTTATTAAGGTGTGATCATGGAAATGAATGAATTCTCTCATAATTGGTGAAGAAGCATTTTGAAATTCTGGGTGAAATGGGTAAACCATTATTGTTATTAGGTGCTGTCTAATCAAGCACAACGCCTAGTAACCATATGAATAAAAGATCTGAACCCTGTTCTATCCTGGACCAACCTCACACTCTCTGGCACACAAGAGCCCATTGCAGCAGTCACCATATCAATCAATCGCGTTGAGGTATTTCCTCCCCTTTGTTGACTCTCCATCCTTCATGTCCATCCATCATGTCCTTCTCCAAGGAATAGCACCTCTTAGCAACATGTCCAAAATATGTGAGGCAGAGTCTCATCATTCTTGCCACCAAAGAACACTCTGGCTCTACCATCTCCAAGACATACCCGTTCATTCGCTTGGCCATCCATCAAGATGTTCAGTGCTCTTTTCCAACACCACACCTTGAATGTGTCATATTTTTATGTCATCTTTATTCATTGTCCATGGCTATATGGCTATCAAAGACTATGGCCTGAATCAAACACACCTAATTCCTCAAACTGATGTCACTACTCCAAATTTTGACAATCAATAACTTATTCATTGCAAATATGTTTTACAAGAAATATAAATGCTTATACACATGGATTTCACTGGATGGTATGCATAGGAATCATATTGATTATGGAATAATATGATTATATATTAGGAATCATATTGATCTGTGGTAAGAACTGTGGGAGAAACTCAAAATAAGCTATGAAAACTAGGTCAGGAGTTGATTGTGGAACAGACCACCAATGACTCACAAGCAAGTTCAAGCTGAAGCTGAGGAAAATTAAACCAAATCCACAGGAACCAAAATATGACTTTGAGTCTATTCCACCTGAATTTCAGAACCATCTCAGGAGCAAGTTTGAGGTCTTGAACACTAATGAGCAAAGACCAAATGAGTTGTGGGAGGATGTCAAAGGTATCATCCAGAAAGAGTTAAAATGGTCATTACAAAGACAGAAGAGAAAAAAAGACCAAAATGGATGTCAGAAGAAACTCTGAATATTGCACTGGAGCACAGAGAAGCCAAAAGAAAAGGAAGAATTAAAGATACTAAAGAGCTGAAAAGAAGATTCCAAAAGGCAGCATGGGATAACAAAGCAAAATATTACAAGTAAATGTACAAGGAGTTGGAGTCAGAAAATCAAAAGAGCTGAACTCGCTCAGCATTTATTAAGCTCAAGGAACGGAAGAACAACTTCAAACCTAGAGTTGTTATAATCAAGGATGCTTTAGACAGCAGAGAAAATGATTCAGGAAGTATTAAAAGAAGATGGAAAGAATATACTGAGTCACTGTATCAAAAGGAATTGGCAGACAAAGAAGAATTTAATGAAATAACATATAAGCAAGAGCCTGAGGTGATGAAGGAAGAAGTTAAAGCTGCTTTGAAGAAAATAGCAAAAAATAAGGCCCCAAGAATAGATGGCATACCAGCTAATGTATTTCAGCTAACACATGGTGCCCTGGATGTACTCACAAAGGTGTAGCAGGAAATCAGGAGAACAACCACTTGGCCAACTGACTGAAAAAGACCTATAATAGTTCCCATTCCAAAGAAGGATGACCCAACAGAGTGTGGAAACTACAGAACAATGTCATTGATTTCCCATGCAAGCACGATTCTACTGAAGATTATTCAAAAACAATTCAAACAGCACATCAGCAGAGAACTGCCAGAAGTCCAGGCTGGGTTTAGAAGGGGTCATGGTACTAGGGATATTGTAGCTGATATTAGATGGATCTTAGCTGAAAGCAGGGAGTATCAGAAGAAGGTCTATCTGTGTTTCATTGATTATGCAAAGGTGTTTGACTGTGTGGATCAAAGCAAACTGTGGCTGACT
>NW_006399762.1:6753429-6765638 GCF_000299155.1 Elephantulus edwardii
TATATTCCTTCCATCTTCTTTTAATACTTCCTGGATCATTTAATATTCTGCCCAAAGCATCCTTGATTACAGCAACTCTAGGTTTGAATTTGTTCTTCTCACTATTCACAGAATCAGTGTCCTAGGCTCCCTATAATAGTGAATACTGCTTCTATTAAGAGAACATAGTGGAAATTAGCTATTATGTTTGCTCATTTACTACACCAAATGTAAATAGGAAAATAAAGCCTAAGGCTCATAGTATAGCTGGTGATTATTTGTTATTTGTTCCATGAAGTGTGACAAGTCAGCTGAATACTTTTACTCAGGTAGGGATTGCAATAATTATTGTGGCAGAAGTGAAATAAGCTTGAGTGTCAACATCTATTTCTACTGTAAATATGTGGTGAGCTCATGTGGTGAGCTGGACAATGACTAAGAATGACTAAGGAAGAATCGATTCTTTTGAGTTGTAGTCCTAGAGAAGAATATTGAACATACCATGAACTGTCAAGAGAATAAAGAGATCTATCCTGGAGAGGATAAAATCAGTTTAGTCCTTGGTGGCAAGGATTTTGAAGCTCCACCTCACTTACTTTGGGCATGTCATCAGAAAAGACCAGTCCTTTGAGAAGGATATCATGCTTGGAAGAGTAGAGGGTTAACACAAAAGAGGAAGACCCTAGATGACATTGATTGATATGTCCATTGACTGTGACCATGAGGTCAATTGTGTCAGAGATGGTGAGCTTGGCTCATGATAAGGCAGGTTCAGAGTCATTGTTAATAGAGTTGTTATGGGTCAGAAGTCAACTTGATGACACATAACAACATATGTTGTTGTTATGTGTCATCAAGTTGCCTGCAACTCATAGAGACCCTATGGAGAACAGCTCTGAAGCCTGCCTTTTTCACACCTACCTTCATACCCCAGTTACTGTATCCATCTATCTCATCCAGGGTCTTTCTCTTTTGTGCTGTCTCTCCAGGCTTCTAAGTAGGATGTCCTTCTCCAAGGTCTAGTCTGTTGAATTGGTTTGTGTGTGGTTAATTTTTTTTTAGTTTTCTTTTTAAGGTCTTTTTTTTTTTCATTATACTAGTTTATTTACAAAATTAAAATACATCGTTTTCCAGAACAGATTCTTCCATTTTCCCTTGTTCCCCACCAACTCATCAAATTGTACAATGCCATGATTTATGCCCCCGGTGGTTTATTTTTAGCAAAAAATAAAAGTAAATAAAATTTGATGAAAGAAGTAGATGTCTAGGAAAGATTATGTTTCCAATCACTTAGATGGGCTGAGTGACTAACTTCTGAGATATGAACCATAAAATGAAAAATCTATGTTTCTCACCAACCGAAGAGTTAAAAACTATAGCAATACCCACCATTACATAAAAAGGAAATACATTTCTGTCTTGCTAAGCCACTGTATTTATAACTGATGCAATGCATTGGGTATTTTGTTGTTGTTGTTATTGTTTATAATACTGCTTATCTGATTATATTTACCCTTGTACAGTGTATATCCTATTCCTTTTTCAATTCTCATTTCACTTTCTTTTCATACATAAATTATTTTGCAATCAAGATTACCCTTCAAAACTAATTTTCTTCAAATAGGCTTCAACTCACAGCAACTCCCTATGTATTAGTGCAGAACTGTGTCACATCGAATTTTTAAGTTATATTTCACATGTTCCAACAAACAGATGCAGTCTTGATGTGCTTACCAGGCTGTGCAAAGTAACCAGGAAGATAGTTACTTAGCCAACTAACGGAAAGAGATCGTATTTGCTCCCATTTCCCCAAAAGTATGCTCTAGCAGAATGTGATGATTATTAAACAATATTAACATCATGTGCAAACAAAATCTTGCTGAAGATTATTAAAAAATTATTAGAACAGAACATCAACAAAGAACTTTCAGAAATTTAAGCTGAACTTAGAAGAAGAAGGGCACCAGGGATGTCAGTGTTGATGTCAGATGAATCTTGGCTATAAGTAGAGAAAATCTGCTTTCATAGAAGATTTCTGTGTTTGATGGACTATGAAAAGGCATTTGACCAACTTAAAAAAAAAGAAAAGAAAAGGCATTTGAATATCTGGATCACAGCAAACTATTGCTAACATTGAGAGTAATGGATCCCAGAATAGATAATGAGAGCCAACATTTTCTCCAGGTGGACTTTACACTGGTTATTTCCAATCAGGAAGGAAAATAGTTAATATTGTATGTTGTTGTTGTTGCTTAGTGCCGTCGAGTCGTAGATGATTCATAGCAACCCTATGAATGAATGGCCTGAGCACTGTTCGTACATAGAGTTTCCGGAGGCAAGCCATTTCGGAAGTGGATGCTGCTCCTGCTTCCAGGCTTGATTTAGTCGGGAAGCTCCAGCAAACACTGTCCACCATGGGTACCCATTACCATGATTGGCACATCACTATCACAGTGTTCAGCATCAAAGCAACCACAACTCACCTGTGCATTATCAAAGCAATGCACAGACCAGTGCTATGCCACCTAGAAGAATGTTTGACAGGAAAACAATCTGAACCTGGCCGAGGGCCGCAGATAGAAGTATTAAAAAAAAATCAGTGTTATGACGGATTATCAAGTCTTGACCAAGATCTTCTAATTATATTTGACAAATATAGTCTTAAACGAGAAAGCTATGATCATTTCTGATAACAATCCACATTAGCCCTTACTTTTGTCACCGCGTAGCACGTACTTAGTATGTTGTGTGTGTGAAACCTTATACTTTATAGCTTCTTTTCCTTATGTTTATTGTTATCTCACCAAGAGAGGCAAAGTTAGGCTTGTTAATGATTAAAATCCATGTTATAGTGGAGTTTTCTAAGAAATGTATAAAGGGGAAAAAAACCTTTAGTTTTACTACTTGTAAAATGGAGTTATTTTTCAAGAAGTGAATAATGGGCACTTTATAATATGCTTTAAAAAGTATTCTCTCCACAAAAATGTATTTTAAAGAGTTGTACTTTTTTTTGAAACCTAAGGGAAAAAAAGATAATAAAACTTCATCTCACAAACATTGGGCATGTTGCAAGGAGAGTCTATTTGTTTGATGACATCACGCTTAAAAAGGTGGAAGACGGAGAAGGAGGGAAAGACCCTCGAGCAGATGATTGACACAGTGACTGAAGCAATAATCTCAAGTGTATCAAAGGTTATGAGGTTGGCACAGGATAGAACAGGCTTCAGATCTGGCTCATAGGGTCACTATGAGTTCTTCTCAACTAGACAGAACCTAACAATAACAACATGGGCTGCCAAAGGAATAGATGAGTCTGTCTTGGAGAGGGTGCAAACAGGATAGTGATCTTTTGTCGTAAATATTTTGAGCTTTTGTTAGGAAGGTCCAGTCCTTGGAGAAGGACATATGCTTGGAAAGATGGAGGGTCAACATAGGAGAGGAAGACCCTCAATAAGATGGATTGACATTGTAGCTTTAACAATGGGCTAATGTATATCAGAGATGGTGTGAACGGCACAGGATAGGACAAGGTTCAGAACCATTGTTCATAAAGTCACTATTAGTCTCAGTTGACTCAAGGTCATATAATAACAACAGCATTTGAAAGCTAGTCATCAGGACTTTCATTCCATGCACCTCTGAGTGACCTCCAGTCTCTAACCTTTTAGATAACCAGCTGAGGGGCTTGCACTACACTCTACCCACTCTAACCATAAGTGATGTATTTTCCTGTTAAGTTTTGAGGTGATTTTTAGTCATTCTCGACCTTTGGTCACTTTTTGATCACTCTTAAGCTCTGGTGTTACAGTCTGTAGTAATTTGCATGACTAATCTAAAAGGCAGTGCCTCTCTAATGGTTTCAGTCCACCAACCATTCTGCAAGAGAAAGCTACGAAATCTCTTTCCTATGTGACTTACAGCCTCAGAAAGCCATTGGAGGGTCATCTATGAGTTGGTTTCATCTCAATGACAATAGGAGAAAGACTGGGAAATTTTACATTTATTGCAATTGAAATTGACATTTCATTTTATCTCTCTCTCTCCGTGATAACGATTAAAGTTTAGTGTTCACTTGTGTTGCCTATAGACACTAGTTCAGAATTCTACATTCAGTACACTATCATTGATACACATATTTTCATTTGTTTCTAAAGTATAAAAAGTAAATTTTCCTTTTCTCCATTCAACAAAAGACATAATTACTTAACTAAACTCTTGGATAAAAGAAAAAGTAGACCAATTTTGAATTTTAATGCAGGGTGAACAATTATATAAAAGCTATGTGTTGAAGTAAGGAGGCTTAGCGTGTCTGGGTCTGTGCTTTGAGTAATAATGATCCATGTACTAGGAGAATAATAAACTATGAAGCTAATTAGATTTCTGTTGATCAGCCACTTGAAGCCATTATTTTCACTTTTCAAGTAGCCATAGAACCCACTAGGCATTTTACAAACTGTAGAACTCAATTCTTCATTTATAAATTTTATGTTAAATGAATAGCGAATGGTTCACATTGTTTTGTATTATATATCTTTTTTCCCCCCTTTAGTTTATTGGGAAGTGTACATTTAGGCCAAATACTTTCATTCTATCAAAGAAAATTATGGTGATATTTGATATTACATGGCACATTAACCTTATCTTTCACAATCTGCATAAAATATGCTTTGTGGTATAACGCAAAGTGTTAGATTTCCCAGTTCTGGGTTAATAGTTGAAATTATGGGGTGGAACAGAGCTTCCGTCACCTTTGAACAAGGGTGGATGTTTGTATGCCAGATCTTACCACATCCTAGAAACTGTCCTTTCTGAAAGTCTCTTGGCCTTTGGCCCAACAAGTGTTTTATTCCCAAGTTTACAGCTAAAACAAATGATTCCACATTTTTACTTCCCATCTATCAATTGCATGGTAAGGTAAAAGACTAATTTGTAACTCTTTCCCTTCAGAAAAAGAAAAAGTGATAAATGGTTTAATTCTATTTCTTTTTAAAAAGAAATTATTTCAACAAATGTGAGGCTGAGGAAATCACGCCTGAATGCCTGAGGGACAGCATTAGGAAAGAAAAATATTTTTCTAGAAAAAGCATCAAAGCATTATGACGATAGACCAAGAATGATGAGACAGAAAAAGTACCAGGTTGTTTATGGCTTTACTGCTGTAAAGGCTCTTATATTATACCATCCATTTCACAAAACAAGAATAACAGTCAGAAGATATTTTTAAAGTATTTCACTGCTTCTATACTAATATTAAATCTTTATTTGCCTTAGTTCTTTGTCAGACAGAATTGTGTACTTCAAAAGAAAAATGGCATAACTTTCAAATGAGTTTTCTCCCACACATATATCTCCCTAAGAGGGAATCAGTCCTAATCAAGTCAGCAGGGCTTCCCTCTGGAAGCTGCTCCCCTAGTGTGGAAGGAGAAAGCAGAAAATAAAGTAGATTCAGCCACAATATCTCCATTTTTCACTTGCACAGCAGCTGAAATCTAACACTACTTTGCCAAGAAACAATGACTCTAAGAATTTCAAAACTGAGAAAATGCAGTAACATAGGAATCTTATTCATTGCTTCAAAAGCATGACTATATAAAACAATTTGAACATGGAAATATTTTAAAACACCATCTACAAGATAGTTTTAAATATTTTAATGATTCATAAATTCTGATCAAATTGTCCTATACGGCAAATGAATTATTTTCTAAGTGTAAATACATTTTTCCATGATCCTTAGCAATAGATCTTTCTTTTGATGATGTTTATGCTTATATTTGAATAAAATGTCATAAGTTTTTATTAACAGAAAATTTAATATTATTTTGAAAGAACTGAGGAAGCATCACAGGTAATTCAATGTAAAAATATATTTGCTTGAAAAGTCATGTCTGCTAACTGAAAATATTACATAAAATTCTTAAATGTAATCTTAGTCAATTTCATTCTGGACCTGTGAAAAAAGCAAAGATAATATTTTTCTTTTATTTTATTATTTTATTTTATTTACACAGCCTTACATGTCTTTTTTTTTTTCTTTAAAAGAAGCGAGTGGTGTACAAGGGTGTTAAATTCTTTATAGACAAGAAAAAAACCCTGCGCTACAACCAACTTATTCATCATCATTATCCTCCTCCTCTTCTTCATCCTCATCCTCCTTATCTTCTTCATCTTCCTTATTCTTGCTTTTCTCGGCCTTGACAACTCCTTTTGGCTGCATCAGGCTTGCCTTTAGCCCTGTATGCAACAGCATCCTTTTCATACTTCTCCTTCAGTTTAAGGGAGATCTGATGGCCTAGTGGCAAGAGCTGTGCTGCAGTCCTGAAGGCAAGCAGTTCTCACAGGTCTGCTTGTCCTCAGCAGCACTATTCGTCTACAACTCTCCCAGCTTCTTTGCAACAGTTCCAAGCAACATCATCAATAAAAGGCCAGGGTACTCGCCTTTGATTTTAGAGCATTACTCAGAACAAAACAAACAAAAATGCCGAAGGGGACTTCTTGAGCACGTTGGGATCTTTTAACTTCTTTTTTTGTTTCACCCTTAGGAGAGATATAGGTTTTCATCTCTCTCTTATAACAGGCCTTGTCTGCCTTTTCCAAGTCTTCAAATTTACCTTTCTCTGTAGTAAACATGGTCTTCCACCTTTCTGAGCACTTCTTAGAAAATTATGAGAAGCTGACAGAAGCATTTGGGTGCTGCTTCTTGTGCTCTTCTCGGCAAGTGTGCACAAAAAAATGCATATGATGATATTTTGCCTCTCGACTTCTTAGGATCTCCTCTGCTCATGGTTAGTTATTTCTTATCCACAAGGCACGGAGTCACTCAGTGCCATCAGACTCTACCTGGCCCAGAGCTGTCTCTATGGAGCTCAATGTACTCAAGATAACATTTTTAAGAATGAGATTCCAGATCACTTAATTAGACTGATGAGGAACCTATACATAGATCAAAGAATAACTGCTGTATAGTGCATGATTTAAAATCAGGAAGGGGGCACAGTAGTATTGTATCCTTTCAATGTTGTTGTTAAGTACCATTGAGTCATAGCTACCCTATGAACAAAAGACCTGAACACTGTTCATAGAGTTTCCAGAAGCAAGCTATTTTGGAAGTGGATGCCACTGCTGCTTCCAAGCTGGTTTAAATGAGGAAGCACCTGCAAACACTATCTGCCATGGGTAACTATTATCACATTTGACAGTGTCACAGTGTTTAGCATCACAGCAACCATGGGTTAACCTCTGTACAGCAATGTACAGACCAGTGCTATACCACTTAATCTGTTTTCTGAGAAGTTGGACTATACATGAAGAAGATATGGTAGGAGGATTGGAAGAAGACTCATCAACAGTCTGTGATATGTAAATAACATTGTTTGCTGAAAGTGAAGAGAACTTTAAACACAGGAAAGAAAAGATTCAATATTGGTTTGCATCTCAGCACAAGGAAAACAAAAGTAGGCCAATAAAGAACAATGTGATATACAGCAAAAGAAAGGGCTGAAGTTGTCAAAAGTTTTCTTTTTCTTGAATGCACAATCAATACTCATCTAGGCAGCAATTAAGAATCAAGATATTTTACTTTGGGCAAATCTGTTGCAAAGATTTCTTTACAGATTTTTTTAACAGATCTTTTGTTAAAGAGCAAGGGTGCCACTGTGTAGTCTAGTATATATCTGACCTAAACAATGCATCCTATGAAGCCAGATGTTCCTTGATATTGTTATGTCCTGTTGAGTCAGAATCAACTCATAGCTGACACTCCAGGGGATTTTCAGAGGCAGTATTTGCACAGGAAGATATTGCTCATCTTTTTCCAACTGAGCAGCTGGTAGATTTAAACCGTTTGCCTTTGGGTTGGCTGTACAACTCCTTACCACTGGACAACCAGAATATTGCTAGAAGAAAGGATTTTTTCACTTACTTTTGTCATATTGTCAAAAGAGGCCAGTCCCTGGAGAAAGACATCTTACTTTAAAAATTAGTTGTTGCTAGGTGTTGTCGAGGCAGCTCTGACCCACGGTGATTCTATGAAGAACAGATGAAAACGTTTCCATATCTTGTTAATGAAGAGATTGGTGAAAAAAAGAAAGACCCTAAATGACAGAGTGGATTGAGACAATGACCGCAACAATAAGACTAGTCAAAACAGTGATTGGGAAGATGACAAGGGACTGGGCAATTATGAGTCAGAACTGACTTGAAAATACCTAACAGTAGCATTAACAACTGCAAAAGGGTCCCTTTTCATAATGGACTAGGAAAACATAGCTTGAACTCGGATCAAAGTTTCTGGAACATTTAGAATCCATAGATCATCCAAAATGTAGGTAGACCACAAATTTTAAATTCAAAATAAAGACTTGTAAAAACTTTTAATGCTGTAATTCAAATATATTTCAAAATAGCTCTTTCAAATAAGGAAAGGAAAACAGTATCAAAACCTTTTCACCAATGTACTTATTTCAAATCAATAAGAAGTACTTTGAACCAAAAATAGTATATCAGGAACATATGTGGAGTAAATTATTAAAAATGTGGCTAATTGGAAAGTTGATGGGTGGAAGCTACCAAGAAGTTTTATACAAGAATCACCTTGATATCTGCTTCCATAAGGATCAGAGTTAAGAAAACCCTGTGGGATATTTCTTTTCTGTCACATGGAGTTGTTATGAGTTAGAATTAATTTGATGGGCACAATAACATTAACATTTTATTGCAGGGTTAAAAAACATTTTCTTTGTCTTTATTTCTTCTACTAAACTAGAAAATCCAGAATCAAGATGATAGATACTGGGATGCATATACCACTGATATATTTCAGTCAAGACATGCCCCTGTATGCACTCACCAAATTGTGCCAAGAGATCTGGAGAACAACCACCTGACCAACTAACTGGAAGAGATTAATATTTGTTTCCATTCCAAACAAAAATAATCCAACAGAATATGAAAGTTATTGGACAATGTCATTAATATCACATGCAAGCAAGATTCTGCTGAAAATTGTCCAAAAGTGACTAGAAAAGCACATCAACAGAGAATTATCAGCTCTGCAGGCTGGGTTTAGGAGAGATTGTGGCACTAGGGATGTTATAACTAATGTTAGATGGATTTGGGCTGAAAGCAGTACTGGAGGAATGTCTATCTATGTTTCATTAATTATGCAGCGACATTTGACTGTGTGGATCACAACAAACTGTGGCTGACTCTGAGAAGAATAGGAATCCCAGATCATTTGATTATGTTTATGAGAAATCTATACTTGGACCAGGAGGCAGTCGTCAGAACAGAGCAAGAAAATACTACATCCTTCAAAATTGGGAAGGGTGTACACCAGGGATGTATCCTATCTCCATACCTTTTCAATGTATATGCAGAACAGGTCATCCGGGAGGCTAGGCTCTATGAGAAGAAGTGTGGCATCAGGACTGAAGAAAAACTCATCAACAACCTGCATTATGCAGATGATATAACTTTGCTTGGTGAAATTGAGGAGGACTTGAAGCACTTGCTGCAGAAGGTCAAAGACTGTAGCCTTCAATATGTATTGAAGGTCAAAATCAAGAAAACAAAGATTCTCATCACTGGGCTGGTTGGTAGCATCATGATAAACGATGAAGAGATTGAGATTGTTAACAGCTTTAGTTTGTTTGGCTGCTCCACAATCAACACTCTTGGTACCAGCAGCCAGGAAATCAAAAGATAAACTACATTGGAGAAGTTTCCTGTTAGGGACCTCTGCAGAGTAATGAAGAGCAATGATACACTGATCCATGTCATGATGCTATGCCTCAGAAAGCTGGATAATGACTAGGGATGATAGAAAGAGAATTGATGCCTTTGAGCTGCAGTGCTGGAGAAAAGCATTGAATATACCATGGACTGCCAGAAGAACAAACAGGTTCTACCTGGAGAGGTTGAAACCAAACTGCTCCTTGGAGGCAAGGATTCTGAGGCTCCGTCTGACATACTTTGGGCAAGGAGGGACCAGTCCTTGAGGAGGGATATTATGCTTGGGAGGGTGGAGGGACAGCACAACAGAGGAAAACTCTCAATGTGGGGGACATACTCAGTGTCTGGGGTTATGAGTGGTAAGTGTATCAGAGACAAAGAGAGTGGCTCAGGATAGAGCAGGGTTCAGAGCTGTTGTACATAGTATCGCTATGAGTCACGGGAGACTTGATGGCACATAACAACAACAGCAACAAGTGTTTAGTGAAAGAATAAAAACCATAATGGTTAAGAGAGTAGAGCCTCCTAGTGATAGATGGGTTGTTTGAATTCTAGTTCTGTAACTTACGTGTCGTATGCCATTAGATCATTTCTTGACCTCTCCATTCTTGTTTCCTGAACTGTACAGTGAGGACAGTAATAGTGCTTAAATCCTAGGACTTTTGTGAAAATTAAAGAAATTAATGCACATAAGGGTCTCAAAACATTGTGTGGAACAGAGTGAGTGGTTCAGAAAATATGTTTTTATATATTTGATACTGTTTTAAATTAGAGCCAATGTGAAGTCCTAATTTAAACTTGTATGATATGTTTAATATATACACCAGAATTAAAAATTGTTAATTCAAATAGCTCAGGTAGGATTATAAGAGTTGTTAAATATTTTATATACCTCCATTGCCAAATATTTGCATTATTTATATATCACACAAGTATAAATATTATGAAAAGGCTCATTTTTAGCGTTCAAGTGACTCTAAATCTATAAATACTAAAAAGATAGCTATTTTTCAATTTCAAAATGAATGAAGGAAAAATTACTATTTAAATTTCCCTTTACAGTGTAATTTTTCACATTAATTTAATAAATTTTAATGTCATGTACATTATGTAAAAATAAATATACATGTATATTTACTTATCATAAAATTATTTTTCTTTAACAAGAGAAATAAGTCATCTATTTAGAGTTAATTTTTCTCCAATCAATTGGCTCAGAGTCTAATGAATCAAATTTTATTATCAACATTAAAAATGAAGATATTTTAGCCCAGCATGTTGGGTTGGATAGTTTCTGACACTGAACATTTAATAAACTTTTTGGTTGAAAGCCCATGTGTGTAATAGAAGAATATTTTGTTAGATACACAAATATACACACACTAAAAACAAACATATCAGGCCATTGAGATTCACGGTTATCCACCTTTGAGTTTCTGAGGCCATCAGTTTTCAGGGTGGATACTGCACAACTTTCTCCCTGGGAGTACATTGAAATTTGAAACACCAACATTTTGGTTGGCAGCTCAACACATAATATACTATGAGGGAATTTACCTGAACTCCTTGTCTATATGTCAAATCACTTAATTCTTTGAGTAATTCAATAACATAGGTGCTATTATTACTCTTTGTCAACATGACCATTCTGATCCATAACTTTCTTCTTTTGGGTGTCTGAGGGTGTAAATTATGAAAGGAAGTTGTTCATTATTCTCCCATGAATCAGCTGGTGAATTTCAAGCACAGAAACACATGCCCTTTGGATTAGCAGTCCAACTCTCTATGGACTAAGATGCCAATAGCTCCATGGTAAAAAGATGGGCATTCACTACCTATCAGGATTTATAGTCTCAGAAACTGTTATGATGAGTTGGCAGTGAGTTCGAATTTTTAAAATAATGTTATACTTTTTCAAGTTAATACATAGCTACTGAGAAGTAAATGTATTTGTTCTCAGTCTCACATTTTATAGCCAATCTATTATCAGAACAAAAGCAATTTTAAGTCCAGAATCAGTGGTTTTAGATAATATGATAAACTTAAGTTTTAAAAAAATTATCTTCAGCATTAATTTTTAATTAAAGCTCTTAATAAATGTGATTAAGTGGGTCTATTTTAATAATATTATGTGTGTGAGTGTACAAAACACTGGTGTTTCTGTTATGTGTTGTTAAGTTGCTTGCAATTCATAGCGACCCTATTTACAACATCCCTATCCTGTGCCAACCTTACTGTGTCTGACATCCCTACCTCCATTACCCCAGTCATTGAATTAGTCCATCTCATCGAGGATCTTCTTCCCCTGTGCTGTGCTTTCACCCTCCTAAGTATGACATACCTCCCCAAGGACTGGCCACTCCTTGAAACATGTCCAAAGTATGTCAGATGAAGCTTCAGAATATTTGCCTCCGAAACACTGAACAAAATTGAAAATTGTTTCTGGCATTTTCTTTAGAAAAGAAAGAGATAATTTTCAGGTATTTTTTTTCTGGAAC
>NW_006399762.1:6766678-6772755 GCF_000299155.1 Elephantulus edwardii
TTAATTTGTTTTGTTTGTTTGTGTATAAAGAATGCTCATCTAGATAATAACATAATTATGATAAAAACAAAAGGGGGAAATATGGGAAGCCAATACTAAATATTTGCAATAAACTGAATGCTATTTAAATTAAAAAAAACAAAACACACGTGTGAAGATCAACTCAATAACAATGTTTTAACTTGCCTTTGCTATATAGCCATAATTGCTTAAGGAAAACTAAAGTATTTCATCTTGAAAACACAAAATATAAATTGTGACTGAAAAGGAAAAAATTTTAAAAAAAAGAGCAAGTTTGAGGCATTGACTAACAATAGTCGAATACTAGATGAGTTGTGGCATAATACCAGGAGTAACAAGAGGAGAGAAAACGGTAATTACTAAGAAAGAGAAGAAAAACCAAAATGTATGCTGAAAAAGACTCTGAAAATTGCACTAGAGCAAGTCAAAAAGCCGAGCAAAAGAAAGAGATGAACAGAAGATTTCCAAGGTCAGCTTGAGAAGAAAAGGTATAATGGATTGTGCAGAGAGCTGGAACTGCAGAATAAAAATAGAAGAACTTGCTCTGCACTTTTCAAGTTGGAAGAAGTGAAAAACAAATTCAGGTCTTGAGTTATAATAACATAGATAAAAACATGAATGCTCCAGGAAACATCAAAAAAGATAGAAGGGGAAAAAATATCCTTAAATAAAATAGAAATATATGAATATTAAAAAAAAGAAGATGGAGGGAAAATACAGAATTATGGTAAAAAAGAATTGACCAAAACAGAAATATTTCAGGAAGTATCATGTAATCAAGAATCAATGATAATAAAGGAAGAAGTTGAAGTTGCACTGAGAACATTGGCAAAAAATAAGACTTTAGGAATCAATGAGACACCAACTGATAAATTCTAACTAACAAATGTGGTCCTGAACATGCTCACTAGTCTATGTTCGAAAATTTGGAGGACAACTCTCTCTGGGAGAGATCCATATTTGTTGCCATTCCCAAAAAAGGTGATCCAACATACTGTGGAAATTATCAAACAGTATCATTACTAGCACATGCAAACAAAATATTACTTAAAGTCATTAAAAAATGGCTAGAACATTGATAGACAATGGCCAGAAGTTCCAGCTGAGTTTAGAAGAGGCCATGGCACTGGGATATCATTACTGTTGTCAGCTAGATACTGGCTGAAAGCAGAGAATAGCAGAATGTCTATTTGTGTCTTACTGACTAGGCAAAGGCTGTTGGGTGACTAGAACTGTGAGAATCATAGCAAATTATGGCTAACACTGAGAAGAATGGAAATCATGGAACAATTATGTTCATACGAAACCTGTACTTACCAAAAAGTTGTTGTCCGAAAAGAACAAAAAAACACTGAATGGTTTAAAATTAAAAAAGGTGTGTGCCAGGGTTCTATCTTTCTCCATACCTATTAAATCTGTATGGTGAGCAAGACTGTGAAAAAAGAATCATCAGGATCAGAGGAAGGTTAATCAACAACTTATGTTATGTAGATGACACAACCTTGCTTGCTGAAAGAAAGGAGGATTTGAAGTGCTTGCTGTGAAAGATGAAAGGCTACAGCCTTTAATATAGATTACATATTAACATTAAGAAAATAAAAATTCTCCTCATTGGAACAATAGGCAACATTACGATAGATGGAGAAAGGATTGAAATTTTTTATGACTTCATCTAACTTACATCCACAATCAACACCCTTGATGTTAGGAGATCAGGAGATTTATTGCTTTGGGAAAGTCTGCACTCAAGGACTTTTCTAAATTACTGAGGAGCAATGATGTCAGCTTGAAGACAAGAGTGGGCCTGAATCAGGCTGTGGTTTCTTCAGTTTCTTGTTATATATTTGAGAGCCGGATAATAATTAAGGATGACAGAATAAAAACTGATACCTTTGAAATGTGGTGTTGGAGGAAAGTACTGAATATCTCATTATATTCCATGATTGTTCGGTCTGCGAGAAAGAGGAGCCAGAATGCTCCTTGGAGGCAAAGATGGCAAGACTTTGACTCACAAACTTTGGGCATGTTGTTAAGAAAGACTATTCTTTGGAAAGTTCCATCATGCTTGGAAAGGTCAGTGGAAAAGAGGAAGACCCTCAGCCAGAGAGATTGTCACAGTGACGGCAGCAATGGGCTCAAGTATGTCAGAAATGTTAGAGATGGAACTGAATAGGACATGGTTCAAAGGGTCACTATGAGACGCTCTCAACTTGGCTGCACCTAACATCATCAACAACAACAACAATTTTTATTAGATAGCATGGTGGTGTAATGGTTAAGGACTAAGCTGTTGCTGAAAGTGTGGCTGTCTGAACACATCAAGCAACTATATATATCAGAAAATCTTCTTCCTTAAAGATTATAGCTTGTATGATACAGGCACACAATGGAATACTATGCAGCATGCAGGAGCAATGATTTTGTAAATTATTACCTGACTTGGAAAGGACTGGAGAACATTATGCTAAATGAACTAACTCAGTCCCACAAGGATAAATTTGTATAAAACTATTATTGTAGAATGAGTAAAAGGATCCAAGAGAGTGAGAGAGGGATGAGGATGTGCAGGAGGAGGAGGGGATTAATCCTGGGGTACAGTTTGATGGAGAGGTGAGGGAAATTGAAAGAATTTGTTCTTGAAACAATGTATTGGAATTTAGTAAATAAACTAGTAGAAAAGAAAAAAAAGAAACAAAATAAAATTTAAAAAAAGATTACAGTTTATTAGGAGTATTCCTCTGCCTCACATAAGGTTTATATGAGTCACTCATTCACTTACTGCTATCAGGTCAGAATCTAATACTCAATACTGATTCTCCAGGTAATTTTCAGAGGCTATAAGTTGAAGGAAGGAGATTCCCCATCCTTCTACGACAGAGCAGTTGGTGAATTAGAACCACAAGCCTTGGGTTTGATAGCATAACTCCTTTCCCATCATGTCATCAGAGTTCCCTGATTTGAGTCAAGAGCAGGTAAGAAGGGTTTTTTTATTACAAAGAAAGCAAAGTCAGCTCAAAGATCTTTTTTTTTAAAAGACTATTCTCTCAAAGCCATTGTTGTCAAGTGAGAAGCCAATCTATGGATGATCCTCAAGTCGGTTTTTCTGAGGCTGTAAATCCCATGGGAGCTGACTGCCTTTCGTTCTTACACTGAACCTCTGACAGATTCAAACTGGCCTTTAGGTTGGCAGCACAACTCCCAACAAGTGGCCATACCTCCCTTAAAGATTGTTCAAGTAAGTTTAAAAATTGGTGTACAGAAATCCAGACATTGTTCTGTATTGTAGAGTAGGAACTGATTATAACTGACCCTCTGGCAGATTTTTAGAGTCTGTATGTCACATCGGAGGAGATTATTCATCTTTGCCTGGTAGAGTAGCTAGCTAGCAGATTTAAGTGTGCCTTTGGGTTGTCAGTGCAACTCTTTACCACTAAACCACTAAAGCTTCTCAATATTTATATTCCTTTTATCTGATAACCTCCAAAATTCTCACTCTCTGGTGCACAAACCTGGTATAATAAGCCTTTTCTGGTGAATGTGAATGAGGTGTCAGTTAGGTGATTCCTGTAAATAATTACAAGTGTGTTTGCGGTTTCTATATGTGTCTTTGAATAGACTACAACTCATAGTCTAGAAATAACATATCTTCATCTTGCAACATCCTCACGACTGCCTGTATTATAAAGCCCATTGTTCCAGTAAGTCACTGTATCTGTTTGAGAGCCTTCCTTTCTTTCTCTGACCCTCCACCTTTCTCAGCATGATGCCTTTTCAAAGGACTGACCTCTCCTGACAACATGCCCAGAGTACGTGAGGTGAAGTGTCGCCATCCTTACCTGTAAGGAGTACCTTGGTTGCAGTTCCTCCAAGACAAATTCACTTTTCTTTAAGACAAATTCAGTGCTCTTCACTAGCACTCCAATTTAAAGACATCACTTCTTCAGTCTTCTTACTCATTTTAAGATACATAGGAAACAATTGAAAATACCATAGCTTAGATCAGGAACTCCTTAATGGCATCCTTGCTCTTTGACACTCTCTAGAGGTCCTTCACAGTAGATTTCCTCATACAATACAACTTTTGATTTATTTTTACTGTTGCTCTTATGAGTGTTTATGTGGATCCAGATAAAACGAAATCTTTGACAACTTCATTGTTTTCACCACTTACCATAATCATAATGTTGATTGGTTCCACAATCAACACAATTGACACCAGCAGCCAGGAGATCAAAAGATGAACTACATTGAGAAAATCTATTGTAGGACCTCTCCAGAGTACTGAGAAACAACGATGTCAGTGCACCTGATCCAGGCCATGATGTTTGCAATTACTTGTTATGCATCAGAGAGCTGGACGATGACTAAGAAAAACAGAAGAAGAACCAATGTCTTTGAGTTGTGGGGCTTGAGAAGAGTATTGAATATTTCATGGACTGCAGAGAGAACAAACGGGTTTGTCCTAGAGAGGGTGAAGTGAAGTTGATCTTCGTAGCAAGGATTTTAATGCTCTGTCTCACTTTGGGCATGTTTTCAGAAAGGATTAGTCTTAGGTGAAAGGCATACTTGAAAGGATTGAGAGATTGCCCAAGGAAGGATATCCCTGGATGAGATGGATTGACACAGTGATTGGGGCAATGGAGGCAGGTGTGTCAGAGACAGTGAAACTGGCTCAGGGTTCAGAACTCTTGTGCATAGGGTTGCTATGAGTCACAGGTAACTCAATGACACGTAACGACAACATCAAAAATTTGTTCTATAGTACATACCTCTTCTAATGACTCTAATATATCCATATCTTCTCCCATTTTTTTAAAGTTGTTTCAACAGAAGATGGAAATTATCAAACAATATCATCTGCAAGTAAAATCTTGCTAAATATTATTTTTAAATGGCTGGAATAGGAAATCAATGTGAAACTGTCAGCAATTCAAGCTGCATTCAGAAGAGGCCCTGGCACAGGGATATAATAGTTAATGTCAGATGAATGTTGGCTGAAAGCAGGGAATAACAGAAAAATGTTTACTTGTCTTTTGTTGACTATGCAAAAACATGCAACAATGTGAATCTTTACAAATTATGAGTAATATTGAAAAGAAATATTAGTTCAGATATTATACCTAATTATTTGTCTTTATTGCCAAAGAAACTTGGAGTTTAATGAATTATTGTTGTTGCTTTAATTTCCTGCTAAATATCCCTCTACTATAATACAATATTGAACTTTTTACTTCCAAATAATATTCCTATTATACATTATTTGTGAACAACATAATCCTCCTGTGGTATTTTTGTAAGCACATGTGGCTATTTTTAATTATGTTGCTGACTTCAATTGACAATAAGAAGACATAATTTAATTATGGTAAAAGCAGACTCAACATAACCTAGTGGTTTCAAATCTGATAAGGTTTTTGTATCCAATTAAGATAGTCTATAATTATAAAACCCAATTAATGAAAAACTAATTAAAACAAACAAAATTTTGATTATCACTCAATTACTGAAGAACTACAAATCTCTGTCCATGACTTCCTGGCTATGAGTTGCAGCTTTATTATATAATTATGATTAGAAGTAACATTTTCATATGCTTTTTATACACATATGTAGGAGACTTAAGAAAGCGTACATAATAAAAGAAAATGAACAGAGGATATGATTTAACTGTAATATAGATGCAGAAATGAATGAGGTCATTTCTAGAAATGCCATGAGTCCAGTATATGAATGAGTACACTGTACCAGAAATGTTGTGTTTAATTACTCATTTCTTCCCATTATATATGGTGATGCATTATTTATGCGGACAGTACATTTAGCAAAAATATGATGACTTGAAAATTTTTGTATGTTGTATGTAACAATATTTTTTAAAGTATATTGCATGTTCTTGTTGCTATGTACCGTCGAGTTGTTTGCGACTCATAGCAACCCTATGTACAACAGCCCTAAACCCTGCTCTATTCTGTGCCAATCGCATTGCCTCTGACACACCCACCTCAATTACCCCAGTCACTGAATCAATCCACCTCATAGAGGGTCTTCCCCTCCTG
>NW_006399762.1:6773975-6775657 GCF_000299155.1 Elephantulus edwardii
ACCCACCCTACCCCCACTCCCAACCCTACCCCCACCCCCAGTTCGTTCCTCTTCTTGAAAATATTCCTTTTAATAGTGAATGTGACAGAATTCCTCTTCAATTTGTCATTAATCTCTGGAATGTCATTATTTGTGTGTTCCATTTCTTTTATTACAACTTCTAATTTTTCTAGATTCATACTTCATATATCTTTTCATTAGTAATAAATGTTTGTAGTTTTGTTCTATGTTGGATCTTGCTACATCAGCAAATGAAGTTTCTTCATTGGATGAAAACTTTACTCCATATTATTAAGGTATACTCTACTTTGAGGAGGAAACACTTCCCCAGTATTATTTTTAATATGTTACAACATGAGGGGCTCATCTTCTAGTACTATATCAAACAATTTTCCAATATAGTTAATAAGGTTTTTTGAGGATCTATATTTCAGAAGTGTTGCTTCCAAGTTTGTTTCTTAGTTTGTTTTAATCTGCAAATTCGATTGAAACCCATCCACTGTGAGTTCATGCTGACATTAGAAATAGCAATTGCATACTTTCAGCATCATAGCAACATACAAACCACAAAAATATGGCAGATGGATAGATCAATATTGAATATATCATAGATGGATTTACAAAAGAACAAACAAATATGGCTTGGAGGAAGTAAAACCAGATTGATCCTTAGAAACATGAATGGTGAGACTTCTCACATATTGAGGACATGTTTCCAGAGGAGGCCAGTCTTTGGAAAAAGACATGCTTGGGGAGTGGAAAATCAGACCAAGTGGAGAAGATCCTCAATGAAACAGATTAACACAGTGACTGCAACAATGGCCTTCAGCATGGCTAAAATTTGTGAAAATGGTACATGCTAGGACAAGGTTTTGTTGCATTATTCCTAAGGTCTCTATGAGCCATAATAGATTTGACAACATCTCACATAACAGTTAGGACTGATGGGAAAAGGATTTGAATTGGCAATTATTTAATCTCTCAAGTGGGCCCATGCCCATGATACCATTAGTCAGGAGATCAGAAGACATAAGACATTGTGGAAGTCCTGTGTCAGGGAGCTCTCCAAAATAATGAAGAGTGATGATGGTGCATGAGGTCCTCCTCAGTTTCAGCAAGCAGGGTTGTGTCATCAGCATAACACAGATTGTTAATAGATCTTCCACCAATCTTGACACCACACTTCTCCTCATAGAGCCCAGCCTCTCAGATAATCGCTCTGCATACAGGTTGAAAAAGTATGGAGATAGGACACATCCCTGGTGTACACCCTTTCTAATTTTGAACCATGCATACTTATCTAAAAATTAAACTGGAAATAATATTTCATAGTATGCTTCTAGTCTTCTGACTGCTGATGTTGAGCTTCTCCACTTCCTGTTTCCACAGATGTAGTCAATTTAATTCCTATATATTCTACCAGAAGAAGTCCATGTGTACAGTCAGTGTTTACGTTTTGTTTGTATTTAGGGGTTTTTTTTCTTTTTAAAAGCTTTTGATGATTCATTTATTGGATAACATTCTACCATAGCCTCATTTCTGTAACCAAAGTCCCATTTTCCAGAAATCATTCCTTATTTTTTTGTTTCTAACTTTTGTATTCCAATTCTAATTACTATTAATATGCCTTGATTGCATGTTTGATTAATTTTAGACTGCAAAATTTTCTAGAAGTCTTCCAT
>NW_006399762.1:6775757-6781519 GCF_000299155.1 Elephantulus edwardii
AAAAGATAGAAAGACCCCCATTAAGATGAATTGACACATTACTGCAGCAATGGGCTCAAGTGTGTCAAAGATAGGGAGCTCTGGTGGCCTAGTAGCAAGACACTGTACTGCAATCTCAGCGGTATGCGGTTCGAATCCACCAGATGCTCTGCTGGAGAAGGAGGGGGCAATCTCCTCCTGCACCAGTCAGATTTGATTTGACGGTACATGTAAAAATAATACAATAAAAATTAAAAAAGTGTGTCAAAGATAATGAAGATGGCCCAGGATAGCATAGAGTTCAGGTCTGTTCATATGGTTGCTATGAGATATAATTCAATTCAACAGCATCTAACAACAACAACACAGTACAACAACAGCAACCCAAAAATACAAATATATGTACGTAATTAAAAGTGTTCACATAAATAGATAATTCAGGAATATGCATACATGATATATGTAACTTTCACATAGTGTGTTACTATCCTTTTTGGCCTTCAAAGGCGGATGGGCAGCCCTGACCCTTAGAGTAAGGGTAAGTAAAGGTGGGGTCGAGCCTGTGGAGCCTGCTCCAAGCACTAGCTTAAAATCCCGTCAGGCCCTCTGGCCCGCGGCCCTCAGGCCTGCCTTTAACTGTTTTTGGTGAAACATTCTTCTAGGTCATGTAACCCTACTATGTACACTTGCTGCACAGAGGTAACTCGTGGCTGCTGTGGAGCCAAACACCGTAACACTGATGAGTCACATGGGAGAATGGTTAGTCATGGTGGACAGTGTTTGGTGGAGCTCCCTAATTAAAACAATCTTGGAAGCAGGAGTGGCATCCACTTCCACAATAGCTTGCCTCTGGAAACCCTATGAACCTGGAGAAAGAATGAAAATTATACAGGAGTTGCCTGCTATTCGACGGCAGTTAACAACAACAACATTCATATCCAAATTTACTTAACTTTGTAACATTGAGATCATACTTAAATTGTCTCCTACTAAAAAATTTGGGGTCATTTTCTTATCTATATATAGTATATGCTGTTGTTGTTGTTGTTATTAAGTGTTATTGAGTACAACTCATAGCAACTCTATAAACAAAAGATCTAAACCCAGCCCTGTCCTGTGTCATCCTCACACTTCCTGACATACAAGAGCTCATTACAGCAGTCACTGTGTCAATCCACCTGGTTGAGGGTCTTCCTCTCCTTCATTGACCCTCTACCCTTCCCAACATCTTGTCCCTCCTAGCACCCCCTAGCAATATGTCCAAAGTATGTTAGGAAAGCCTCATCTTTTTTTGTCTGTAAGGAACACTCTGGCTGCACCTTCTCCAAGACATATCTGTTTGTTTCTTGGCCGTCCATGGGATGTTCAGTGCTCTTCTCCAACACCACAGCTCAATGGCATCAATTCTTTTACTGTTATCCTTATTCATTGTCCAGCTCTCAGATGCATAGCTAGTAATCAGAAAGACTATGGCCCGAATCAGACACACCTTAGTCCTCAAACTGACATCACTACTCCTCAATAATTTGGAAGGGTCCATAACTGCAGATTTTCCCAGTGCAGTAAGTCTCCTTATTTCATGAATGCCAGTGCCAAGGGTGTTAATTGTGGATCCAAGCAAGATGAAGCTATTGACAGTTTCAATCTCCTCTCCACCATAATAACACATCATACATAGTGTATACAGATTAAATATCCTTTCTGCATACTGGTTCAATCTGTATGCTGAACTAGTAATTCATGAAGTTGAACTTTATGAAGAAGAATGTATAGAAGAAAGACTCGTCAACACCCATGTAATGCAGATGATACAACCTGCTTGTTGAAAGTGAGGAGAACTTGTACCATTTGCTGCAGAAGATCAAACACTGAAGCTTTCAATACGGATTACATCTCGACATGAAGAAGACAAAAATCCTTACCACTAGACAGGTAAGTTATATCATGATAAATGGAGACAAGATTGAAATTGTCAACCATTCATCTTACTTGAATCTGTAATCAACATCCTTTGGACCAGCTGTCGGGAGATCAGAAGATATTCTGGATTGGGCAAGGCTGCTGCTGTCAGGGATTTCTTCCAATTAATGAAGAGCAATAATTTCAGTTTGAAGACTGAGTTGCTCCTGCTTCAGGACATGATCTTTTCAATCACTTGCTGTACATCGGAGCACTGAATAATGAATAAAGATGACGGAATAAGAATTGATGTGTTTGAGTTGGAGAAGAGCACAGAATAATGGATGGACTGCCAAAAGAATAAACAAATACATCTTGGAAAAAGTGCAGTGATAACACTCCTTAGAAGCTAGGAGAGGCACTTTCCTTGGAAAATGATATCAAAGTGCGAAAGATGGAGGGGCAGGTAAGAAAGGAAAACCCTCAATGAGAGTGATTGAAATGACCACATCAATAGGATCAAATGTTTCAGATATGATAAAGATGGCCCAAGAGGGCAGGATCCAGATCTGTTGTTCATAGGGTCACTGTGAATCATACTCCACTTGATGGCAGGTAACAGCAACATGTGTAGGAATATCAAGATAATATTTATTTCCTTTTCTGTTGTAAATGCATGTGTAACAATTCATTGTTTGAGTGTATATCTCAATGCCATTATTTTTGATTGTCACATTGTCCAACCATTACCATTATCTGTTTCCAAATTTTCCATTGCCCTTTTACAGAAGCTGTGTTCTATATACAGGGAGCCAGTTCCCCTATCTCCTGCTTAAGGACTTTTTTGGTAGGCTTTCTTTTAGATTAAGATAATAAACATATCAAGGAGAGAAAACTTTCAATATTGAATAAGAAGAATCAAAACTATTTCTTTCAAATGGCTTGGTATAATGGTCATGCTGTCTGAGATGGCCAGGAATTACTGACAAGAAGCTAATAGAAAAATTTTTATTTTGCTGAATCATAGGGTCCTTGGACTAGCAATTTGAAATCCCAGGCAAAATCTTAAAGCTGCTTTTACATAACCTCCTGTGGTTTCCAAGCCAATATAAGGGTGATTTCAATAATCAGAAAGGAAAATACATCGTATATATACATAATACTCCTCTCTGATTGCAAGAAGAGGGATGTATTGTGTATTGCAAATCCAGTCTCCCAATTTTTACTAAATTAACAAAATGATTCACGTTTCAGTCATGAAGAATCACTATGAAATGAATTAGAAGCAGATGACATATGCTGCAAAAAATATAGTATAAGTAGATTCAAGGAGAACCTAACCATGTAAATTACAGCCCAATTAGATTCAGACCCAAATAGGTGCATGTGGAAAACATTTATATGCAACCTGATGCACTTCCAACTGTCCATCTTCCTCTGTCTTTTTATGCAGACACTTCCTTTCCATCCCCTGCATACTCACAGTCAAGCCTTGGAACTGTGCATGCTCAGATCTAAGACTGATGACTGGAAACATGGTTAACAAATTATATTTTAATTGGATATTTTATGGAACTTTTGCTAGCTCACAAAGATGTTGAATATTGTGTATTGTGCTAAATTTTGTTTCAGACTAACTTCAATAGTGTCCAAGTCTATTGGAGGCTCTTACTCATCATTATCAGAATTTTTAAAATGTATTTGATTTAGATCAAGTATCTTTAGCTGTAGATTTTATTCCATTAATAAAAGTGGAATGGAAACCAGGGTTTGCACCAGAAAGAGCAAACATTGCCCATGTCTGAGTAATCAACAAACAAATCTGACATAGTCTCCCAGATCTTAAGGCTGAAGGTTTGTCTGAAGTACCCAAGTAATGCTTTTGCTCACAGGAATGGTGTATTTAGAAATACTTGAATATTTTCAACTGAAAAATGAAATTTCTTATTAAGTCAATGGTCTGTTCAGTTGTAATACGAAAGATGCAGTGCAATTTATAATGTTAACTGTATGTTAAACTTTGGGCTGCTGAGAAGCTGGCAGTTCAAACCTAACAGTAACTAATAAGCCATTAACATTTATTGAGTCATATACTATCAAGCACAAAGTAACTCATAACTGACCCTCCAGAGAGTTTTCAAAGAATGTAACATTTACAGCCTCAGAAACACGGTGAAAGATGACCATACATCAGAATTAACTTTAGGGAACTGCATTGGGGTTTTGTTTGGTTTTAACCTGATCAAACTAAGAGATCCCTGTTGGCCGAGTGGCAAGAATCTGTGCTGCAATCCCAAAGGCATGCAGTTCAAATCCACCAGCTGTTCCAAGGGAGAATGATTAACTGCCTCTGAAAACTCTCCAGAAGGTCAGCCATGGGTTGCTTCCAATTCAACTACACACAACAACAACAACAAGTTTATTACTTTAATACACATGTGAATAAAGATTTTAAAAGTAGAGAAAGATATGACAAAATTTAGTACTTACTTGAGACATCTTATTTACTTTGACAGGATATAATTGCTGTTGGGCATCGTCTTCACAATAATTGCTATGTTTCATCTTGTTTGTTATTGAAGACACTGTGTCAGTCTGACTTTCTAAAGGAATTCTTTTTTACTGTTCTTATAGTTCACCAAGCATAATATTCTCTAAAGACTGTTGTTACCTGCCATCAAGTTGAATCCAACTCTTAGTGACCCTGTCCACAATACCTCTGAACCTTGCTCTATCCTGAGTTTATACATAGTCATTTGACTATGCGAATTATAAAAATTATGAATAATATTGAGAAAAATGGAAATCCCAGGACACTCAATTATGCTTGTGTGAAACCTGTACATAAACCAAGACGCAGTCATCTGGACAAAACAAGGAAACATAACAGAGCTGGTTTAAAAATCAGGGAAGTTGTGTGTCATTGTTGTATTCTTTCTTGATACATAGTCAATCCGCATGTTAAAAAAATAATATGAGATGCTGGATTATATAAAGAAGAATGAGGAATCAGGACTGGAAGAATATTTATTAACAATGTGTTATGCAGATTACATAAACTTGCCTGGTGAAATCGAGGACTTAAATAATTTGCTGCAGAAGATAAAATACTGCCTTAAGTGTTATTGTTGTTGTTATTATGCGCAGTCAAGATACTCATGCACACTAGCTCAGAACCCTGTTCTATCTTGAGCCAATCTCACCACCTCTGACACCCCTATCCTCGTTACCCCTGTGTCAATCCATTTTTATTTGGTGTTTTCCTTTTGTGCTGTCTCTCCACCCTTTCAAGTATGATGTCCATCTCCAAAGACTGGTCCCTCTGAGCAACATGACCAAAGTATATAAGACGGAGATTCAAAATCCTTTCCTCTAAGAAGCAGCTTGGTTTCACCCTCTCCAGAACAGAACAGATCTGTTTGTTCTCTTGGTAGTCCGTGGTATGTTCAATAATCTTTCCCAGCACCACAATTCAAAGGTATCAGTTCTTTCATCATATGTGGTCAATGTTCAGTTCTGTGATGCATAGCAAGTTATTGTGAAGACCATGGTCTGTATCAGGCACACCTTAGTCTCCAGAGAGGTCCCTGACTGAACAGATTTTTCTAATGCAATTAATCTTTTAATGTCTTGACTGTTCAAGTCAAAAGTGTTGATAAAAGACCCAAGGTGAGCAGAAATTGCTAACATCCTTCAATGTGCATCATTATATCACAACATGAAGAAATAAAAATGTTCACCACTGGACAAATAGGTAATATCATTATAGATGGAGAAAAGATTTAAGCTGTCAACTATTTCAAATTATCTTGATTCGCAATCAGTACCCTTGGTAAATATAAATATATACATATATCTAAATATATATGTATGTATATATATAT
>NW_006399762.1:6785136-6793905 GCF_000299155.1 Elephantulus edwardii
AACAATAGGATAAGCAATGAAAATGACAGAATAAAAATGTATGTCTTTGAGTGTGGTGTTTGAGAAGAATAGTGAATATCTCATGAACTTCCAAAAAGAACAAACAAGTCTATCTTGGAGAAGATGCAACCAAGGTGCTCCTTAGAGACAAGGATGATAAAACTTCATCTCATATTTTGGGCATAATGTGAGAAGGGTCTAATCCTTCACAAAAAAAATATCACACTAAGAATGTGTAGGATCAGAGACAGAGAAAACTCTCAACAAAATTACTTGACTTAGTAACTGTAAAAATAGGTTTATACATATCTAAGATTATGAGGATGGCTCAGGATAGGGCAAGCTCCAGATCTGTTATTCACAGGGTTGCTATCAGTTGTAGTTAACTCAATGACACTTAACAACATGAATATTTTGCAACTTAATGTCTCATGGCAGAATTAAAATTTTAGTTGTCATTAAATTAATCTCTTCCTGTAATGGGAGAGGAACTGATTACTCTTTGACAGGTAATATTATAAAATGTATGTTCCTGTGGCTTTGTAGGGCTATAAGTTGGTTTTGAATGGCCAATGTTTTTCTTGGGGGGCTTTGTATTGTGATTTAAGTGGAAGTTTACAATGAAAGTGAATTTTCCTATCTACAATTTATGTTCATTTTGTTTCACAACATTCATTGCAGCAATGTAGTATCACTTTTGCCATTTTCACTTTCAATTTCTCATTTCTATTCATCTTGCTCTCTTCCTTGTGCCCGTCTCTTGAGCTTTGTTTAAAGCCCTTTATAGTTCACTTAAGTTCTCTGACCTTGAACAAATTTCTTAACCTCTCTGAACCTCAGGGAATATCCAGAATAGGGATTTGGAGACAATCAAATGAAGATATTACTACTTTGATATTTCTGTAAAGGATAATATAGTAAAAAAAACACACACACACACACAAAAACTAAAATAAAATACCACACATCCTAACATAATGATTCTGAGCCATAGGTACTGTCTGCTGCTTTTCTTTCTGCTTTATCATCATTTAAATTTTTTTAGGGTAAAAAGCTAAAGATAGATTTATTAGACGAAGTTTATTCTGGAAGATGAGCCTTCATGCCTGGAAAAGAAGTAATGGAGGAGGTTCTTCTCTTTATTTTTTCTTCCATAGTAAATTATTGACAATGAAACTGCTGCAGAACCAACAGACATCCACTGAATTTTAGCTACTGAAAAAGTCAACAGTAGTTTACTTGGTTGGAGTAAGAATTAAGAAGAACTAATGTTTTTTAAAAACTTTGAAGAATGATGAAAAGAGCTATGTTAACATTCTGTGATGCAGTTTATGTTGGAAAGCATTTTAGCACTGCAACATTTTCAAGCTAAAACAAAGGGAGTTCAAGGGCAGCAGATGAAAATGAGGTGGCATTAGCAACATTGCAAAAGGACATCTGGGGTGTGATTGTTTCTGCTTCCTCTAGCCTGGGTGATTTACTAACACTGTTTAGCATTTTTGGGTTTGCCTTTGGAGATCAAAGCTTGTCACCAGCTCCAATCCTTACAACACTGGATAAATAGATAAATTTTATCTTCATAATAGCCAGTATTTCACATGGTGTATATATATACACATGTAGAAGTCTAGTGGGAAGATGAATTTGATGACATTTTAGTATAAATTGCAAGGGTTTTTTTTATAATAAAAAAAGCTAGACAGCATTTAGTTAGGTATATGAAGATGGAGTAGGTGAGTTATTATCAATTTTCAAGTGTTCCTGCCTTTAGAATGGGAAATTTTATGACCATCTCATTTTAAGAAGTAAAAATCCAGTTTCACTTTTACAAAAATTTGAATTCTTTGGTTGAGAAAGTTTCTTCTAATCTGATGCTGACAGCCCTTTATTCCTCTGCTTACAAAATACTTTCCAGCTACACCATTCTACAATTTTTTTTATTTTGTTGTTGAAAATATAAACAGTAAAACATACACCAATTCAGTAGCTTCTATGCAACCAATTCAGTGAGACTGAACTTTTCAGGTTGTGCAAACATTCTCACCTAAATTTTCTGAGTTATTTGTTCTACATTAACATTTTTTTAATTTATTTTATTTTTTGGTTTTAATTTATTATTAATTTTAATAAAAATTTACAGAGATTTTTTATTTCCATTCATTCATTGTTGCATAAAGTGCAAGTTTTAAAATAAATGATTTGTAAAATATTTTTAGTTGAGTATACTAATGGAGAATAAGGATTGGAGGCAAAGTTATCAACAACCTGCATTATACAGATGACACAAACTTGCAGAAAGTGAGGAGGATTTGAAACACTTGTTGTGGCAGAAGATTAAGGAAAGCAGCCTTCGATATGGATTGCATTTCAATGTCAAGAAAACAAAGATTCGTACCACTGTATGGATAGGCAGCGTCATGATGGATGGAGAGGAGATTGAAAATGTCAACTTCATTTTGCTTGGATCTACAATAAACACCTTTGGTACCAGCAGTTAGGTAATAAGGAAATGCATTCACAGGGAAAATCTTCAGTTAGGGACCTTTCCAAATTATTGAGGAATAATGATGTCAGTGTGAGGACTAAGGTGCATCTGATTCAGGCCATAGTCTTTACAATTACTTACTAGGCATCTGAGAGCTTGGCAATGAATAAGGATGACAGAAAAATAATTGATGCCTTTGGGCTGTAGTGTTGGAGAAGAGCACTGAACATCTAATGGACAGCAAAAGGAACGATCAGATATGGCTTGGAGAGAGTGTAGCTGGCATGCTCATTGGAGAATAGAATGATGAGACTTCACCTCACATACTTTGGGCTTGTTGCTAGAGGGTCTATTCCTTGGAGAAGGACATAATGTTGGGAAGGGTGGAGGGATGGTGAAAAAGAAGATCCTCAACCAGGAGAATTGACATGGTGACTGCTGCAATGGTCTCTTGTGTGGCAGGAAGTATAACGATGGCAAAGGATAGAACAGGGCTCAGATTTTTTTGTTCATAGGGTCACTATGAGTCATACTTAACTCAATGACACCTACAACAGCAATGGAGAATAAACATTAAAAAAATTTTGTAGATTAGATTGCTTTCATCAATTTTTTATTATATCACAGGATATCGGCTTTGGTGGCCTACTGATAAGACTCTGCGCTGTAATCCCAAAGGCACTTAGTTCAAATCCACTAGCTGCTCTGGGGGAGAAAGATGTGAAGTCTCCTTCCATGATTAATTACTGTCTCTGAAAACCTGTGGGAGGGCTAGCTATGGGTCGATTCCGACTTGATGGTACACAAAAACAATCCAGTCTCTTAAATATCTAGTTAGATTAAGCAAAGTAGAATACATCACTACCGCCCTGCAGTCAATTCCAAACCAGAGTAACCCTCCATTGAGTTTATGGGGCTGTAAATATTTATGCCGAAGAGTACCCATCTTTCTTTTGAGGAGCTATGGGTGGATTTGTACTGGTTATCTTTAAGTTATTATTGAAACATTTAATGCATTACATAGTATTATATTAGAAAATAATATATTGAAATAAAGTAAATCAATATCTACAAAAAAGTTAAAAAATAGAAAAAGGAAGTGGTATAAATATTTATCTGAATTTTGCAAAAAGTATTTTTAGAACAGAAAAATATAATCATGCTGTTGTTTAACTATATTAAGTATTTTTTAATTATTTAAATAAAAACTTATTGATAAACCTCTGCCATTGACCTAATTCCATCCCATAGTGCTTCTGATCCTATTGTTTGATGTTAGTTGCTGTTGACTACAACTCACAGCAACATTTTGAACAACAGATTGGGCCCTGTGCTATGCCATCCTCATGATCTCTGATATATTCAAGCTCATTGCTATGCTCACTGTCTTAATCCACCTTATTGGATACTTTCTCTCTTTCTCTCTCGAGTTTTTCCAGCATGATGTAATTTTCCAATGACTGACTTCTCCTTATAACAATAGGATAGTAGAACTGGCCTGTAGAGTTTCCAGGACTGTCAGTATTTACCAAAGCAAACGGCTGCCGTTTTATACTGTTAAGGAACTTACAAACTTAAAAGTGCACCTTATTATAATATGTGGTAATTAATCCATGTTTTATGTGTTAAGTAAAATCTAGAAGTCAATGTACAAAGACAATGATTATTGGTATTACAGATGAAGATTTACTACCAAAACTATTGAGGTTGTTGCTATGTGCTGTCAAATTAGACTAGACTCTTAGCCAACTCACCACTGGGTTTTCAGAGGCTGTAAATCACATGAAAGGAGATTTTCCAGCTTTCTTCTCTGAAATAGCTGGTGTATTCAAACTGTCTGCCTTTGGGTTGACAGCATAATTCCTTATAACTGAAAACTAGACAGTCTTTTATTCCTAATGATTATTCCCAGAGAGAGAAGAATATGAGAGGCAAAGAAAGGATAGTTTTAAAATACGGCCTCCAGGAACCAGCAAAATCTGTGAGCCACTTTGATAAGCCAGCAGTGAGGAAAGGACCTTTTGGGCCACTGTAAATCCACCCAACCTTCAGGAATCCACTGAATCCTCCCCACCTCCATCCACCCATTCACCACTGGGAACCAGGAAACAGAGAAAGAAGAGCCCTGCTTACCGATCCCCGATCCCCCACTCCAGTGTCTGAGCTTCCCCAGACGGAATTGAGAGGAGAGCTCTGTGGGACACACAGACCAGCCAGCACTGAGGAAAGTGCCTCAAAGTCCACCATACACCTAGAGAATCAAGTTGGGGAGGAAAGTGTCCTGAGCAGCATTTCTGGAATTTTGTATGGTTAGAGGGGAACAACTCTTTTCATCCAGTTACAGAATAGGACACATGTATCTCTCAGCATCTAGACTTGGGGAAGAAAGTATCCTGAGTGGCATTCCTGAGATTTTTTTCCAGCTCCCCAGAAGCTATGTCTGCTAACACAGAAGTCCAGTCTCAGGAGAAGGCAAAGATAGCATGAGCATCAACCAACCAAGAGGTAGGAATGGAAGTATCCTGGGAAGAATTCTTGAGATTTTACCAGCTTCTCAGAGGCTTTGCCTGCTAACACAGAAGTCCAGTCTCAGGAGAAGGCAGAGGTACACAGGGAGCACCAACCAAGCAAGACCTAGGATGGAAAGTGTCCTGTGTAGCATTCCTGTGACTTTCCAGCTCAACAGGGGCTTTGTCAACTCAAGAAGGGATAACAGCCCCTTCTTGTCCAGCCACAGTAGAGGACACAGGCTGAAGCAGTCACTTTTGCCTACTGCTCAGATGAACTGCCCTATAGCATCAAATTAGAGGGTAGGACAGAGAAGTGAGTCTATCACAGCTGGACAAAGAGATTCTAGCTTCCTAGTCGTCCGAGGACAACAGGATGAGAAATGTGCCATAGGAAAAGGGAGCAGAACCATCTACAGAAGGCCAACAGGGAAGATTGACACTGAGAAATTGAATCAAGGGCAACACTTAGAATCTGCAATTCTACCAACAGCATCGTAAAGATAAGAAATGAATAATAATAACCTGCACACAAAACTGCATTACTCATAACAAGAACTTTACATAACGCCAAGGAGGCAGCAGGCCGCTGTAAACATTATATAAAGGAATGCAAGCCTTATCCTAAAATAAACACACCAGATCATAGACCCAATCAATACTCTAAGGACAAGAAAACGAAAGAAAATACCAAAATGCACTTCCAAGAACTGGTACTGAAGAAGTCACAAACAGTGGAAGAGTTAAAATCATAAGTAAAAAAAGTACAAGGATTAAAAACATTGTCACAAGACAGAGAAGGTACAACCAACATTGTTCAAGAAACAAAGGGTCAATTAACAGCTTCATAATAGATGAAAAGATTGATATTGTTAATTTCAGCTTGCTTGGTTCCACAATTAACATTCTTGGCATCAGCAGTGAAGAAACCAAAAGATGAATTGCATTGGGGAAAGTCTGCTATCAGGGACCTCTCTAGAGTACAGAAGAGCAATTATGTCAGTTTGGAAATTCAAGAGCACCTGAAACAGGCCATGGTCTTTGCAATTACTTGCTATGTGTCAGAGAGCTGGACAGTAGCTAATGATGACAGAAGGAGAATCAATGCTTTTGAGATGTGGTGCTGGAGAAGAGTCTTGAACATATCATGGAAATCCAAGAAAACAAGTAAGTCTGTCTTGGAGAGGGTGAAACCAAGATACTCCCTGGGGGACAAGGATTTTGAGTTCCATCTCACATACTTAAGGCATGTGGCACAAGAAAACCAGTCCTTGGAGAAGACCATCGCGCTTGTAAGGATGAAGGGACAGTGCAGGAGAAGAAGACCCAAAATGAGATGGATTGACTCAGTGACTGGAGAAGTGGGATTGGGTCTGTCAATTTGCTCAGAATAGGGCAGAGTTCAGAGCTGTTGTACATATATATGGTTGCTGTGAGTCGCAGGAGACTTGATGGCGTATAACAACAACAGTAATGATTTTTTTTTTGAGAAGTTGGTATGATTCCGAAAGAATCAATCACAAAGACAGGAAAGATGACTTAAATTAATAAAACAGATTTGGATGTGAGGGAGGTAGAAATGAGGGAACAATAGAATCACCACAAAACTTTCCTAAGAGTGTGATCACTTGAGAATTCATTCTTCACACATTACTTGAATATCTGTACTTAAATATCTGTACTTCCAACGAAGCAGACGTGTATATTGTGTATTTTATACGAAAGTAGAGGTTAGTTTTAGATGAGGGGGTAGGGATATGGGTGATTATGAATGAATGTATGTGATGTTGCTTGCTAAAACTTAAGAGTCTTTTTGAAATGACTAAAGAAGTTTCTAAAAGTGTTTTGTTAAATGTTAGTTGTTGCTAGGCTGGTATCTTAATGACATTGTATGCTGTAGAAATAGTATTGTGGACACCAGAGCCAAGAAGGTTTGTTCTCTGCAAAAATAATTACGTTATAGATAATTTACTAAGAGTTGATGAAAATGTTTACTATAATTAATGGAGATTGGTAAAATGAGCTAAGATCAAGCACAGGAAATATTCTTTGATATGTATTTTCCCTAAAATAACCAGTAATAGAATCTCTCAATTTTATTTTTTTTCTTGATGTTGTTAGGTGTTGTTAAGTACAACTCATAGTGACCTGATGAACAACAGATCTGAATCTTGCCTTATCTTGTGCCATCTTCACAATTTCTGACACACTGAAGTCTACTGCAAAAGTCACTGGGTTAATCCATCTCATTGAAGGTCTTCCTCTCTTTTACTGAACCTCCACATTTCCCACGATGATATCCCTCTCCAAGGAATAGCCTCTCCCAAGAAGTCAGAGGTATATGAAACAAAGCTTCATTATCCTTGCCTCCAAGGACTACACTTTCTCCAAGAAATATTTGCTTTTTTTGGCAATCCATGATATTTTCAGCAATCATATCCACTACAACAGCTCAACGGCATAAATTTTTTTTCTGTCATCCTTATTAATTTTCCAGATCTCAGAGGCATAGCAAGTTTCTGAAAAGATTACGTACTGAGTGCATGCATGCTGTTGTTGTTATGTGTCATCGAGTCACCTGTGACCATAGTGACCCTATGTATAGCATATGTACTCTCTGAACACTGCTCTGTCCTGAGCCAGTTTCACTAATTCTGACACATCAACCTGGTTTTCCCTGTCACTCTATCAATCCATTTCATCCAGGGTCTTCCACTGTCCCTCCACCATTCCAAGCGTGATGTCCTTCTCCAAGGACCAGTCTCTCCTCACCACATGCCCAAATTTTGTGAGACAAAGCTTAAAAATCCTAGCCTCTAAGGAGAAACTTGCTTTCACCCTTTCCAAGACAGACCTGTCTGTTTTCTTGGAAGTCCATGGTATGTTCAAGGCTCTTCTTCAGCAACACAATTAGAAGGCATTGATTCTTCTTCTGTTGTCCTTAGTCATCGCAGAGCTCTCTGATTCCTAGCAAGTAATTGCAAAGATCACGGCCTGGATTAGGCACATCCTAGTCTGTAGACTGACATCCTTGCTTTTCAACATTCTGGAGATGTCCCTGGCAGCAGATTTCACAGTGCAATTTATCTTTTGATTTCCTGACTGCTGATTTTAAGAGTGTTGATTGTGGAGCTAAGCAAGTGGTAATTGTTAACAATCTCAACCTTTTCATCACATTAACAAAGCAAAAAACCAAAACCACATGATCATATCATTGATGCAGAAAAAGCCTTTTATAAAATCCAACACCCTTTCCTGATTAAAACACTCAACAAAATAGGAATAGAGGAGAATTTCCTCACCATAGTAAAAAGTGTACATACAAAGTCAAAAGCCAACAGTGTTCTCAATGGAGAGAGAGTAAAGGCATTCCCTTTGAGAAAAGGAACTAGGCAAGGATGCCCACTATCACTTCTCCTATTGAATGTTGTATTGGAAGTCATTGTTGTTGTTGTTAAGTGCTCTCAAATTGGAGGCAACTCATAGTGACCCTATGAATGAAAGATCTGGACACCAGTCTAACTTTCGTCCTTTCTCCAGGTTCATAGGGTTTCCAGAGGCAAGCTATTATGGATGTGGATTTAACTCCTGCTTTCGAGCTAGGAAGTCATAGCAATAATAATAAGACAGGAGAAGTAAATAAGACATTGGCAAAGAGAAGGTAAAATTATCTCTCTATGCAGATGATATGATAGTATACTTAGAAAACCCTAAAGACTCAGCAAGAAAACTATTGGACGTAGTTAACCAATTCAGCAAAATGGCAGGATACAAGAT
>NW_006399762.1:6795204-6798659 GCF_000299155.1 Elephantulus edwardii
TGCAACCACTGTTGAACGCAGTATGGTGCTTTCTTAAAAGTTTGAAATATTTGATCCAGCAATTTCACTACTGGGAATATATCCTAAAGAAATCAGAACTGCCATCCAAGCAGATATATACACACTTACGTTTATTGCTGCTTTGTTCACAATAACAAAGAGTTGATGGGCCCAAGTGCCCATCCACAAAGGAGTGGATAGAGAATCTGTAGTATACTCATACAATAATATGCAATACTGAAAAATCATGAACTCATGAAATATTATATAAAATGGGTGTCCCTGGAAGACATTGAGTGAAATATCTTAATCACAAAAGGACAAATACTGTATAATGTCACTGTTATAAAACAGGACTGACATGGGGGTTGGGGAAAACAAGGAAAGAGAGGATAAATAATGTACAGTGCATTGAAACATATGGAAGAGACAACTGTGTAAAAGGGATATATGATTATGTATTATTTGCATGGCAAGAGTCCAGAATAAGAGCTGCTTAGTAATGTGGACTTGGTGGGGGGAGGTTGTATAGCAATGCAAGAATTATTTATTTATTTTTTCTTCTCAAAGAGAAAAGTGAACTGGGGCAGGAGGCATGGGCAGGTAGGAAAATGTGCAATAATGAATGAATAGAAATCCAAGTTCTCTATAATCTTTTATTAAAATCTCAATAAAAAACCCTATATAACTTGGGAGATAAAAAATTGCACAAATAAAAGACTAATTTCTGTTGTTGTTGTTGTTGTTGTTGTTATGTGCCGTCGAGTCACTTGAGACTCATAGCAATCCTATACACAAGAGCCCTAAACCCTGCTATATCCTGTGCCAACCTCACTGTCTCTGACACAACTCCCACCACGCCAATCACAGAATCAATACATCTCTTCAAGGGTCTTCCCCTACTGCACCATCCCTCCACTCTCCCAAACATGACGTCCCTCGCCAAGGACCAGTTCCTCCTTGCCTCATGTCCAAAGTATATCAGACGAAGCTTCAGAATCCTTGATTCCAAGGAGCAACCAGGCTTCACTCTCTCCAGGACAAACCTGCTTGTTCTCCTAGTAGTCTGTAGTATATTCAACACTCTTCTCCAGCACCACAACTCAAAGACATCAACTCTCTATAATCTCTAGTCACCGTCCATCTCTCTGATGCATAGCACATAATTGCAAAGACTATAGCCCAGATTAAGCGCATCTTAGTCTCCAGCCTGATATCCTTCCTCGTTCTTCAGCACTCAGGAGAGGTGCCTGACAGCACACTTTCCCAATGCAATTTGTCTCTTCATTTCGTGGCTGCTGTTACCAAGAGTGTTGACTGTGGAGCCAAGCAAACTAAAACTGTTAACTATCTCAATCTCTTCACCATCCATACTGATGCTGCCAATGGGCCCAGTGGTGAGAATCTTTGCCTTCTTGAAGTTGAGCTTCAATCCATATTGAAGGTTGTAGTTCTTGACTTTCTGCAGCAAGCACTTCAGGTCCTCTTCAGTTTCAGCAAGCAGGGTTGTGTCAGCTGCATAACACAGGTTGTTGATGACTCTTCCACCAATCCTGATGCCACATTCCTCCTCATACAGACCAAAGTCTCAGATGATCTCTTCTGCATACAGATTGAAAAGGTATGGACACAAAATACATCCCTGATGGACCCCCTTCTTGATTTTGAGCCATGTAGCATCTCCTCGCTCTGTTCTAAAAACTTCCTCTTGGTCCAAGTGTAAGTTTTCCATAAGCACAATCAAATGTTCTGGGATTCCCATTCTTCTCAGAGTCAGCCACGGCTTGTGATCCACACAGTCAAAAGCCTTTGCATAGTCGATGAAGCACACAGATAGACGTTCCTCTGGTACTCTCTGCTTTCTGCCAAGATCCATGTAACATTAACTATAATATCCCTAGTACTGTGACCGCTTTTAAATCCAGCCTGCACATCTGGCAGTTCTCTGTTGACTTATTGCTCCATTCATTTTTGGATAATTTTCAGCAGGATCTTGCTTACATATGATATGATATTGTTCCATAATTTCTGCACTCTGTTGGGTCACTTTTCTTTGGAATGGGAACAAATATCGATCTTTTCCAGTCAGTTGGCCAGCTGGTTGTCCTCCAGATTTCTTGGCACAACTTACTGAGTACATACAGGGCCATATCTGTTGAAATATGTCAATTGGTATGCAGACAGCTGGAGCCTTGTTTTTTGCCAATTCCTTAAGGGCTACTTGAACTTCCTCCTTCATCACCATAGACTCTTGCTCATATGTTATTTCATGAAAGTCTTCTCTGTGCCTGCCAATTCCTTCTGATACAGTGACTGTGTGTACTCCTCCCATCTTCTTTTAATGCTTCTTGGATCATTTAGCATTCTATCTAAAGTATCCTTAAATATTGACACCCATGGTTTGAATTTGTTTTTCTGCTCCTTCAGCTTGAAAACACTGAGTGAGTTTGACCCTTCTGATTTTCTGACTCCAGCTCTCTGCACATTTCATTATAGTATCTTGCTCTGTCATCCCCAGGGACTCCCATGGCCAGCATTCCCAGATAAAGAAGTTTTGGGACTCGGGGAGGAGACAGATTCGGAGCATTCCTGATCTCACCATCTTGCATCAGCTATCCTCTTGCATCAGCACCTGGCTGCAAATGGAAGAGAAGAGGTATTAAGCCACAAGAAGTCAATCCTGGAGTTGAAGTTCAAGAAAAAGGACTTTTTCTCAGAACCTTCTGAGAAAAGAAGCTATCTTGGATACTTGTACATGACAGTTGTACTTAAAGACTTTAAACTGAATTGATACTAGCCACATCATAAGAGACTGACAGCAGCATGATGTGTTCAGAATTACAAAAAGCCTGATGGCTTGAGACTGAAGCCATCATATCAAGGGCTGGTCAAGGGGAGAGAGGTGTTGAATGATGTGGGCAGATGTAGGAAGGGATGTTGGTGGAGTAGGGAAAGGGTGAGTCAAAAAACATGTAGCAAGCGTGGGTAGCAACATTGAATCTATTGGTCATTTTTCTAATTGGTTAAATGTCTTTCATCTGCTCTTCTCTGTAAAATGCTTGTCTGTCAGATATTATTATAAAAAAAGACTGATTAAGAGCTCATGCTATTTTTTCTAAAAATTATTAATAAGTTCTTAAGCTCCCCTCTAAATATTGAAAAGATTATTTGACTTGTTACCATGAAAGAGTTAAAATTTCATACATATATGCAAAATGTTATATTCAAACATTCTAGCATTATTTTCCCAATTTTTCTGATTCTATTCTTTCACTATTAAAAAGAAAATTTACAATCATCAAAATATTTCAATAAATTGTTCATAAGTACCTTTTTCAAAATTGTTCATAATGTTATTAGATCAAAATTTAAGCTAATAAATTATATTTGGTTTATTCAAATTTTAAAATCTAAGCCATATTTGAAATGTGGTAGAAAAGATAATAAAAGGCATA
>NW_006399762.1:6798776-6807565 GCF_000299155.1 Elephantulus edwardii
AAAAAAAACAATGTTGAGACTGCATTTTTAATCAACACCATATTTTCCCTTTAACATATCAAAAAGGCTCCAGTCATAATGACATCACATCCGTACTGTTGAAAGATTTTTTCAAATTCAGTAGTAAATGTTACAACCTCATTTATTATCCTTTGTTCACAGAAACAGAAGTGACAGAATTTTCCTTACAAATCACTTTGATAAATGCTATTTCTTTGAGATTAAATGTTCCTGAGCTCTTTCCTGCTTTGCTGATCTCTTTCATGTAATTCCTCTGACAATGCCTAGATTCACAATTGTGTGTTTGTTCTCTCTCCACTGTTTGGAGATCTTTGCTAAGTTTTCTAGTTACTTCTCAAACACACCCCAGTATTTAGGGTTGTGATGAGGACACAACATTATTACAAAATGACATTGAGAGTGTACAAGAATGTGTTTGAGTCTTTTATTAGCTTTGTTAACTTATCACTCAGATAAACAATCTTTAATTTTTTTTTACAATCTTTAAATTTTAGATTGGTTTCCTTTAAAGAAGAAAAGGCTGAGCAATACTATATTTCAAAAGAAACTTATCTGTTTATATGTTTATGTTCCTTGATTTGAATTTAAATTTTACTACATAATACATCAAATTCTTCTTGCCGGTTTCCTTTAGGGAGGGTAAAATTAAAGACCGTAAAATAAGATTATTCTGGACCTATTTCTGTACTTATATAACTAATATTGATCTTGGGTTCTTCAAAAGGAATCAATTTACTTCAATTTGAGTTTAAATGTGCTCAATTTAGGGGTCTGATATTGATTGCAATTACTTGATAATGATAATAAATGATGTTTAACATTTTGATCATTCCAATTTATTAAAATGTATTGTTCAGAAGTAATAATTTATTTCAAGACACTAACTAACAAAGTATGTTGAGCTCTGGTGGCTTAGTGAGTCAGGATTTGCCCTGTCAATCCACAGTATTTGTTCTTTTGACAGTTATGGAATATACACTACTCTTCTCCAACACCACAACTCAAAGGCATCAATTCTTTTTCCATCATCTTTATTCATTGTCTAACTTTCAAATACATAGGAAGTAATTGAAAAGGCCATGGCTTGAAGCAAATGCACCTTAGTGTTTAAACAGACATCATTGCTCCTGAGCACTCTAGAGAGGTTTTTGACAACATATGTTCTCAACGAAACATTTGTTTTAGTTTCTTGACTGGTAGTACTAAGGGTGTTTACTGTAGATCCAAGGAAGGCAAAATCTTTGACAACTTTAATCTTTTTCTTTATCTATCTATCTATCTATCTATCTATCTATCATCTATCTACTTATTAGGTAAAGACCCGCACTGCAAATCTAAAGGTCTCAAAGACATAAAGATGGGCAATTTTTTCCTATGCGATTTACAATCCCCGAAAACCCACTATAGGGTCAGTTATAGGACAGATTTTTTGCCTATTTCTTGGAACATACAGTACATATTTTGAAAAATAATAAGGGGAGAGGGAAGAGAAATGCTGTTTTTCCAGTATACTGAGTTTAAAAAATGCATTTTCTTTGAAGATCTTTAATAGATCGGAACCTTATGTGAATACAGATTTTAGGAGGTGCCCCAAGAATACTTGATAATAAGTTGAGTACTAGGAATATATCTCCATTCTATGCTCAAGAGATAAGGTCAAAGGAAATAAAATTTAATCAGCTTTCTGCAATGAACCCCTTACATTTCAGAATGTTCTTAAACATTCCTTTTGTTTTTCACAATTCAAACTGTGTGAACTCAGCCATTATGTTGAATCTTCACTTCCAACGCTCACCCTCAAATCTCTCCATTTTCATTTGAAGTAAACAACTTGTGTCTAATTAAGTTTAACTATTTTCAGAAGGCCTTTGTAAGTGTTTTTGGTTATTCAGCAGCTGCTCCACATTTGTGATGAGAAAAGTCTTTCATATCTTTGTTACGCTATAAAGTTTGGATGCATTTGCTCTTTGCCTCCCTATATCATCTTTTGAAGACTATCATGAGGGATTTCCCTGGTACTTTAAATGCACTGTGAACAATATATTTTGATTTTTGAGATATATGGAAAGAAGAGATCTATATTTGTTCCCATCCCAAAGAAGGGTGAACCAACCAAGTGTGGCAACTATAGAACAATATCATTGATTTCACATGCAACAAGCAAGATTCTATTGAAGATTATCCAAAAATGACTGGAACAGAGAATCAGCATAGAATTGGTTGAAGTACAGGCTAGAGATAGTGTAGCTAATGTTAGATAGATCTTGCCTCAAAGCAGGGAATACCAGAGGAATGTATATCTGTGTTTCATTGACTATGCAAAGACGTTTGACTGTGTGGATCATAACACACTGTGGCTGACTCTGAGAAGAATGGAAATCCCAAAACATTTGATCATGCTTGTGCAAAATCTATACTTTAACCAAGAGGCAGTTGTCAGAACAGAGCAAGGAAACACTGCATGGTTCAAAATTGGGAAGGGCGTACGCCAGGGATGTGTCCTATCTCCATACCTTTTCAACCTGTATGCAGAAGAGATTATCTGGGAGGCTGGGCTCTATGAGGAGAAATGGGACATTAGGATTGGTGTCAGATCTATCAACAATCTGTATTATGCAGATGACACAACCCTGCTTGCTGAAACTGAGGAGGACCTGAAGAGCTTGCTGCAGAGGACTGCTGCTTCCAATATGGATTGAGGCTCAATGTTAAGAAGACAAAGATTCTCACCACTGGACCAATTGGCAGCATCAAGAAGGATGGTGAAGCGATTGAGATTGTTCACAGGTTTTGTTTGCTTGGCTCCACAGTCAACAATCTCAGCGTCAGTAGCCAGGAAATTAAAATATGTATTGCCATGGGAAAGTCTGCTATGAGGGACCTCTCCTAAGTACTGAATAGCAATGGTGTCTCTCTGGAGATCAAGGTGCGTCTGATATAGGCCATGGTCCTTGCTATCACTTGTTATGCATCAGAGAGTTGGACAATGACTAAGGAGGATAGAAGGAGAACTGATGCCTTTGAGCTGTGGTGCTGGAGAAGAGCATTAAGGGTACCACAGACTGCTAGGAAAACAAACAGATTCATCCTGGAGAGGGTTAAACTGGGTGGCTCCCTGGATCTAAGGATTCTGAGGCTCTGTCTAACACACTTTGGACATGTTGTAAGGAGGGACTGGTCCTTGGGGAGGGACATCATGCTTGGGATGGTGGAGGGACAGAGCAGGAGGGGAAGATCCTCTTTGAGGTGGATTGATTCAGTGACTGGGATAATCAGGACGGGTGTATTGGAGACAGTGCGATTAGCACAGGACAGAGCAGAATTTAGGGCTGTTTTACATAGGGTCACTACGAGTAGCAAGCAACCTGATGGCACATAACAACAACAACAACAACATGCTAAATAACATACATTGTTGTTGTTGTTGTGTACCAACAAGTTGGACCTGACCCATATTTGACCCTCCAGTGGGTTTTCAGAGACAATAAATCTCATAGGAGAAGATTACACATCCTTCTTTCATAGAACACCTGTGGATTTGAACCACATGCCTTTGGGATTGCAGTACAGCTTTTTACCACTAGGCCACCAAACCTCCCTAAATAACATGTAGGGCAGATTTTGCAGCTCCATCTCACATACTTTGGTTATGTACCTAGGTAATAAAGTCCTTGGAGAAGGAAATCATATTTGTAAGGGTGGAGGGATAGCACAGGAAAGGAAGACATTGGATGAGATGGGGTAATGGGACAGGTCTGTTAGCGACAGTGAGACTGGCTAGGATAGGCTATGGTTCTGAGCTATTGTACAAAGGATCGATATGAGTGGCAAATAACTTGAGAGCACATAGCAACAACATAGTGTTTTATTCAATTTTGTTTTAGCATATAAAAATATAGTAGTCCTATTTTTATTTTTGTTGCTAATATAATTATATATTGAAGAAAATGCCTTTTTGTGGTATATTTATTAAAATCTTATTAAATTTTATTAACTATTATTATTACCTAGCATATAGCACTATTTCTATTAGAAGATGGGAAGACATCAGGGCTATCATACATGAATAAAGTAAAAGGTCATTAAAAAGACTAGAAAGGTGGAAAAAACAAAAGTAATATCAAAACAAATAAAATGGGATTTTGAAAGTGGTCCAAGAAAACAAAGCAAACTATTATAATGGAATATGAAAGACTTAGAGTTAGAGAATAAGGAAGAACACTCCTCAAGTGTAAAGAACTGAAGGGAAAAAATTCAAACTCCAAGTTAAAATTCTAAACGATTCTATGAATCAAATAGTGAATAATGCAAGAAGCATTAAAAGAATATGGAAGGCATACATGGAGTCTTGTCCCCAAAAGAATCAATGAGTGATACATAAATCATATATGATCAAGAATCACTAGAATTTACCATAATTTCTCAATCCATTTGTTTGTGGTTGGACATTTGGGCTGACATACTATCCTATCCTGAGCTAATCTCAATATCTCTGACACACCTTCCCTCATTATCCCAATTACTGTGTCATTCCATCTCACCTAGGTCTTCCTCTCCTGTGCTGTCGTTCCACCTTTCCAAGCATGATTTCCTTCTCCAAGAATTGGTCCATCCTGGCAAAATGCTTTAAGTATGTCAGATGAAGTTTCAAAATCCTCGCCTCCGAGGAACAGCTTGGTTTTACCCTTTCCAAGATGTATTTGTCAATTCTCTTGGTAGTCCATGGTATTTTCAATACTCTTCTCCAGCACTACGGCTCAAATTAATAATCAATTCTTCTGTCATCTTTGATTATTGTCCAGCTCTCTGATGCATAGCAAATAATTGCAAAGACCATGGCCTGTATCCAGTGCATCTTAGTTTTCAGACTAATATTGCTGCACTTCAGTACTCTGGGGAGGTCCCTGACAGATTATCCTAATGCAATCTGTCTTACAATTTTCCAATTGTTGTTGCCAAGAGTGTATATTGTGGAACAAAGTAAGTTGAAATTGTTAACAATCTCAATCTCTTCTCCATCGATCATGATATTGCCACTTGACCTAGTGGTAAGGATATTTGTTTTCTTGAGGGTGAGCTTCAATCCATATTGCAGACTATAGTCTTTGATCTTCTGTACAAACGCTTTAAGCCCTCAGTTTCAATAAACAAAGTTGTGTCATCTGCATAATAGGTTGTTGATGAGTCTTCCTTCAATCCTGATGCCACATTCCTCCTCATAAACTCCAGCCTCTTGAATGATCTGCATACAGATTGAAAAAGTTTGGAGACAGGACACATCCCTGTGTGTTTTCTTGCTCTGTTCTGATGGTTGTGTCCTGGTTCAAGCGTAGGATGTGCATGAGCACAGTCAGGTGTTCTGGGATTCCCATTTTCCTCGAGGTTAGTCACAATTTATGATCCACACAGTCAAACGTCTTAGTGCAGTCAATGAAACACATATAGACATTCCTCTGGTACTAGTAGTAGTCTGTGCTTTCAGCCAAGGTCCATGTGACATTTGTGATGATGTCCCTGTGTCATGGCCTCTTCTAAACTTCGCTTGTATTTCTGTCAGTTCCTTTATCAATGTACTGCTCCACTTATTTTTTTTGTGATCTTTAAGCAGGATTTTGCTAGTATGTGAAATTAGTTATGTTGTTCAATAATTTCTACACTTTGATGGATTGCCTGTTTTTCAATAGGAAGAAATATGGATCTCTTCCAGTCAGATGCCCAGGTAGTCACTCTCTAGGTTTCTTGGCACAACCTGGTAAGTACTTTCAGGGCTGCATCTGTTTGTTGACATATGTCAATTGATATCACATCAATTTTGGAGCCTCATCTTTTTGTCAGTTCTTTCTGAGTAGTTTGAACTTCTTCCTTTATCACCATTACTTCTTGAACATAAGTTGTTGCATGAAATTTTTCTGCGTCAGCCAGTTCTTTTTGGTAAAGTGACTCTGTGTACATCTTCCCTCTCCTTTTAATACTTCCTTGGTTATTTAATATTCTGCTCACAGCATCCTTTACTATTGCAACTAGATGTTTTAACTTATTCTTTAGTTCCTTCAGCTTAAGAAATGATGCTTAAATCAGTCCCTTTTGATTTTACCACTCCAGATCTTGGCACATTTCTTTATAATATTTTGCTTTATCTTCCTGAGTGGTCCTTTGAAATCTTTTGTTTGGCTCCCTAACATCCTAATTTCTTCCCCTTGCTTTGACTTTTTGGTGTTCTAGTGCAATATTCAGAGTCTCTTCCAACATCTGCCTTGATCTTTTCTACCTCTTCTGGCTTTGTAATGATTTGTTTGAATTCTTCATGGTTATAGTCTTTATATCCTCCCACTGCTCATCTGGGCTTCACACATTAATTTTCAAGCCCTCACACCTGTTCCTGAGATTATTTTTTAATTCAAGTGGGATAGACTAAAGGTCAGATTTTGGTCCTTGTAGCTTTGATTTTTTTTAGCTTAAGTTTGAGCTTTCATATGAGTAGTTGACGGTATGTTCCATAATCAGCACATGCCTTAGTTTTCACAGCTGAAACAGTTCTTTTCACAGGTGTAGTCAATCTGATTCATTTGGTAAGGTCCTTGTGTATAGTTTCTTGTAAAAGCTATTTGTAATGAATAAGTCATTGTTTGTACAAAACTCTATCTTTTTTCTCTCCAGCCTTGTTTCTGTCACCAGGACCATATTTTCCTATTACTGATTCTTCTTCTCTGTTCCCAACTTTTAAATTTCAGGTACTTATTATCATTTGTGCATCCTGATTGCATGTTTGATCAATTTCTGACTACAAAAGTTTGTAGAAATCATCTACTTCTTCCTCTTTGTCTTGTATTAGTGGTGATCATATTTTAATTATGGCAGTATTAATAAATGTTCCTGATATGTCTTTGGGTAGTATTCTATCACAACATATTTCAGGGTGGATTAGGAAATGGTCTTTTTAACTATGAATGAGACTCCATTTTCCTTCACCTTTTAATTTCTGGCATAGTTGACCATATGATTGTCTGATTCAAAATGTATTAAGCTAATTAATTTTATTTAGCCAATGCTTATTCTATCAATATTTATGCATTCCATTTTATCTTTTTGCAATGTCCAATTTTCCTACATTCATGCTTCTCACATTCCATGTTCCAATAACTTGTGTCTGCTTTAACTGTTCCTCCCTTTTGGTGTTTGTTAATTCGATGGCTCAGCCTCAGTTTCTCTATCTGCTAGTCTCATCTAAGAGTACTCTATTGTGCATAGGGTTTTTGAAGACCTGTTATTTTGGAAGTGGATGGTCAATTTTTCTCCCTTATCTGTGTTAATTTGTATGCTCAATATTAGACTATTGTTGTTGTTGTTATTTGCCGTCGAGTCGTTTGCGACTCATAGCGACCCTATGTACAACAGCCCTAAACCCTGCTCTATCCTGTGCCAGTCTCATGGCCTCTGACACACCCATCCCGATTACCCCAGTCACTGAATCAATCCACCTCATAGAGGGTCTTCCCCTCCTGCGCTGTCCCTCTACTCTACCCAGCATGATGTCCCTCTCCAAGGACCTGTCCCTCCTGGAAACATGTCCAAAGTATGTCAGACGAAGCCCCAGAATCCTTGCCTCCAAGGAGTAGCCTGGTTTAACCCTCTCTAGGATGGATCTGTTTGTTTTCTTGGCAGTCCATGGAACATTGAATACTCTTCTCCAGCACCACAGCTCAATCCTCGACTTCATTAAGACGCTTTATTTCCACAATTTCTCTGTAATTTTTCTGCTCTCAGTAATATTACCTTTCCACGTACTCTAAACTCTTGTACCATGTCTCAGTATGGGAAAAAAAGGAGGGGGAAATCTACTTTTGTCAAATAAAAATTATTGGCAGTGTCTTCATGGAGTGTGTCATTGAAAGTTTGATATGATATGTGGGAAAGAACAAAATGCTCAATAAGCTATTTAAGCCAATAAAAATGATGAGGAGAAAGTGTGATTCAACTATATGAGGATGATTGTCTAACATCTATTAAGTTTCTGTGGTGACCTAGAAACCCTCAGTAAGGTAGTCCACAAGGAGTTGCACAACAGTCAGGAAAACCAAAGGCTGCATCTCTCTTGAGATTCCTATCCATAGGGTATATGAGTTGCAGATGATACTATGGCACATAACAACAATAGCAATCTAGAATGAGAAACTCTGAGGCTAGAGCTCAACATAACATATCATTGTTGCTGTTGTTCTTATGTGCCAGCAAGTTGCCTGAAACTCATAGTGACCCTATGTACAATAGCTCTGAAGCCTGCCCTATCTTATTAGTCAGTCTCACTGATTCTGACACATCCACCCTCATTACCCCAGGTACGCTGTCAATCCATCTCATCTGGGGTCTTCTTTTCCTGTGCTTTCGTTCCATCTTTCTGAGCATAATGTTCTTCTCCAAGGGCCAGTCCCTCCTGGCAACATGCCCAAAGTATATGAGACAGAGCTTCAAAATACTAGCCTCCATGGAGAAACTTGGTTTTACCCTCTCAACACAGGTCTATTTGCTCTCTTGGTAGTTAGTCCATGGTATGTTCAATACTTTCCTCCAGCACCACAATTAAAAAGCATAAAATTTTTAAAAATCTTTATAACATTGGAATAAATGGATGAAATTCTCATTATATAAAAGTAAGCGAATCTACATTAAAGATCAGTCTCTGTTGCTATACTAATTATTAAAAAATGAATTTATCTGGGTTTTTATAATAGATTATTTATATCTATTAATTGTTGTTTTTATTTTGTGGT
>NW_006399762.1:6807862-6818835 GCF_000299155.1 Elephantulus edwardii
AGCTGAACTCTGTGAAGGGGAATGTGGCATCAGGATCAGAGAGAGACTCATCAATAACCTGTGTTATGCAGATGACACAACCTTGCTTACTGAAAAGTGAGGAGGATTTGAGGCACTTACTTCAGAAGATCAAGGAATGCAGCCTTCAATTTGGAATACATCTGAATGTCAAGAAAAGAAAAATTCTTACTCTTGGAATGATAGGCAACAAAATGGTGCATGGAGAAGAGATTTAAACTGTCAACAACTTCATCTTATTTAAATTCACAATTAACATCCTTGGTACCAGGAGTCAGAAAATCAGAAGACATATTGCTTTGGAAAAGTCTGAAGTTAGGGGCCTCTCCAAATTATTGAGGAGTAATAATGTCAATTTGGGGACTAAGGTTCATCTGATTTGAGCCACGATCTTTCTGAAAAGAATTGATGTCTTTGAAGTGTTGTTTTGGAGAACAGCACTGAACATCCCATGGATGGTCAAAAGAACAAGTAAATATGTCTTGGAGGAGATGTAGCCAGAGTCCTCATTAGAGGCAAGAATGATGAGGCATCATCTCCCATAATTTGGGCATGTTGCTAAGGAAAGACTATTCCTCGGACATGGACATGATTAAATGGTGGAGGGTTGGTGAAGGAGAGGAAGACTCAACCAGGTGGATTGACATGGCAACTGCCATAATGGGCTGTAGTGTGTCAGAAAGTGTTAGAGTGGCACAGGATAGGACAAGGTTTAGATCTGCTCTTCATAGGGTCACTGTGAGTCACATTTCACTTGATGGCACCTAACAGAAACAATCAGAATGGCCTTACTGACAAAATCTATTTCAGAATTGGTTTTATGGATGGAATACAAATTTACATGTTTGAAGTAACAGGTGAGATCCTGGCTGTGCTCACCAGTTTATGCTAAGAAATTTGGAGGACAGCTACCTGGCTGGCTGACTGGAAGAGATCCATATTTTTCCTCCTTCCCAAAAAAAGTGATCTAACAGAATGTAGAAACTATCAAAAATATTAATATCTGATGCAAGCAAAATATTGTTGAAGGTCATTCAAAGGAGGCTATAATAGTACATTGACAGGAAACTGCCAGAGGTACAAGCTGGTTTTAGAAGAGTCTTCGACACCAGGGATTTCATTGCTGATGTCAGATAGAACCTGGCTGAAAGCAGAGAATGTATACTTGAAGAACATATATTTGTGTTGTATTGACTATGTAAAGGCATTTGACTACGTGAATCATAACAAACTATGACCCACATTGAGAAGAATCGGAATCCCAGAACACTTAACTATGCTGATATGGAAACACTTGTGCAAACAGAGGAAGGGTATATTCTGCATGATTTAAGATCAGGAAGGATGTGCATCAGTGTTGTACTCTTTCTCCATACCTCTTCAATCTGTATGCTGAGCATATAATTTGCTTCTGTAGAAGCAATTAAAATTATAACCTTAATGTTTGCTTTTGTTATTTACCTATTGGTTGGGGATAAGTAATGAAATTAAGTTCTTGACTGCTTCAGTCTTTCCTCTATCTATTATGCTGTTGTTTATTGGTCTAGTTGTAAAGATTTTTGTTTTCTTGATACTGCGTTTAATTCACATTGAAGACTGCAGTCTTTGATCTTCTTTAGTAAATACTGCAAGTCTTCTCCATGCTCTTCTTAAATTATTTGCTTAGTATAGAGATTTAGTAGATATGAAGAAAGGATATAAACATGACACCCATCTTTCCTGATTTTAAACCATACAGTCAGTGTTCCCTTGTTTGGTTGGAATGATTGCTTCTTGGTCTAGGAATAGGTTCTTCATGAGTGTTAATTCATGAAGTGTTCACTCATGTAATTCAAGAGTGTTCTCCAATTTTCAATCTTCTCAATACCATTCATAATTACTTATGATCCACACAGTTGAAAAGAGCTCTCGTGGTCTAGTTGGAGCTGCATTCACCAGCTAAATGGTTTGACTGTACCAGCTTCTTTAAGAAATAATGATGGGCAATCTCCTCCCAGCTGATTAATAGCCTCTAGAAACCCTATAAAAGGTCAGCTGTGAGTTAGCTCATAACAACTCATTAACAACAAAAAAATTCAACACGGTTGAAAGGCTGCATTGTCCGTGAAACACAAGTAACCATCTTTCAGGTTTTAGTTAACATAACATCCTTCAGAAACCAGCAGTGATATCTCTTGTTCAATAGCCTTCTTACATCCAACTTAATTTTCTGCAAGTTCGTTGTTAATGTGGTGCCTCTGCTATTTTTTAATAATCCTCAGTACAATTTCATTTGCATGTGTTATTAATTAGATTGCTTGATATTTTCTGCTTTCTGTTGGAGAATTTTTTTCTGGACATGGAAGCAAATATGTATTTCTTCTATTCAGTTGTCCAGGTATTTGCACTCCAAATTTACTGGTGTGGACCAGGAAACATCAAAGGCTGCATCAATTTGCTAAAACACTTCAGCTGGCATTGCACCAATCCTGGGACCTCCTTTTTTGCAAGTGTGTTAAATGCAGAAGGGTTTGAATTTTATCTTAAGTGTGAGGAAAACTATTCATAAATTCTGTAATCTGATTTACATTTAAAAAATCTATAATAACTGAGTTTATAAGGCAACTATTCAATACAGACTGAAGCCTGATGTTAAGAAGACAAAGATTCTCACCACTTGGCCAATTGGCAGTGCCAAGACAGATGGAGAAGAGCTGTTAACAATTTCAGTTTGCTGAGCTTCACAATCAACACTGTTGACACCAGCAGTCAGAAAGTCAAAAGATTAATTGCATTGGGAAAGTCAGCTGTCAGGGACCTCTACAAAGTACTAAAGAGCAATACTGTCAGTCCAGAGACTAAGCTGTGCCTGATACAGGCCATGGTCTTTGCAATTATTCGCTATACATCAGAGAGCTGGACAATGATTATGAATGACAGAATAATTGTTGTCTTTGAGTTGTGGTGCTGGAGAAGAGTCTTGAACATACATACCATGGACTACCAAGAAAACAAATAGGTCTGTCTTGGAGAAAGTAAAACCAAACTGCTCCTTGAGTGCAAAGAATTTGAAGCTATATCTCATATACTTTGTGCACATGGCCAGGAGGAACAAGTCCTTAGAGAGGGGCATCATGTTTGAATGGGTGGAGGAACAGCACAGAAGAGGAAGATCTCAAATGAAATTAATTGATAAGTAACTGGGACAATGAGATTAGATGTATCAGAGCCAGTGAGACTGGTTCAAGATAGGACAGGGTTCAAAGCTTTTGTACATGAGGTCATTATGGCTCACAGGTGACCCAATGGTACATAACAACAACAAGATCATAAGACAATGAGAAATAAGCAAAACTACCATTTAAAAGTCTAGTCCAGGGGATAGTTAATTGTGTCTTGGACAAGAATTAAAATAATTGAGGTAGAAGAATAATTTATATTTAAGACATATTTGAAAATCAATATGAGTGTTTCTTAAGACTGGAATAGCCATGGGGCTTGCAGATGACTATATTTTTTTAAATGTGCCAACTCAGATGGCAACAATGAAAGAGGAGTTTCAATAAGATTTTTGTGTAGTTGTCTGAATAAGATTGCAATCACTTCAAGTACACAGATCAGTCCTGTTTTCTTAACATAATCTCACTTTTATTTATAAATCCAGCAGCATTAAATGTTACTCTCAAGGATCAATGCTTCCAAATAATTCAAAAGCTTCTATTATCCTCAAGACAGATAAGGAATGGGTGAATATGGTAGTTTGGTTACTGATCATTGCATAAAGGTATTAAAAAAGAAATCATTTGGTCTATATTCTATAGACTACATAAGCGAGAAATAATGTTCATGCTTAGAGAAGACATAGGCAGTAAATCCTTGCAAATTGGGATGAATCATTAATCCATCTTAGTAACAACCATTTTCTACAACCTGAATAAAGAACTAATTATTGCACAAATGCACACTATTTGGAAATACTTTAAAAGCCACTGTATCTTACTAAACAAAATGCTGAAGTGAGTTGCTTAGTATTTTTTTTAGGATTTGTTTTGTTGTGTTTTGTTCTATTTCATCTTATAGCATGCATTCTTTTAACAGACATTACAAATGCTAACTGCAGGAATTTTTGTGACTTTGGTTTGCCAAGGGAGTTGACTGTATCTGTGTCTGGAGAAAGGACGTTGTCACTGATGGCAAGGAACAGAAAATGTCTAAGTTCTCAGCAGAGTAGAAATTGAGTGAGAACGTTCACTTGAAGTATCAGTTAGCAGGTTCCTCTGTCCAGTATAAGCCATGGAAGTGGACCTCCAAGTTTCCGAGTCTATGTAGAGATCTAAGCACTGTACTGGTCTCTGGAGGTTTCTGGAGAAGGCACAGCCTTGGTTTTCATGGGCCCTCACATCTAGGACAGTGACTGCAACAATGGGATTAAGCGTAGTGAAAATTGTGTAGGATCGAGCAAGATTTTTAACGTGTAGTACATAGAGTTGTTATGAGTCAAAATCAACTGCATGACCCCTAATTGTGCCCACTGAGGCAGACAGATTCAAAACTAAGAGCTCTAGAGAAAGGAGGGTTCCTTATCTCCCTTATATTCCACCAAGTTAAAGTAATATATAATAAAGTAATAAAGTATATATGCTCAAATCTATAACCTTGTTATGGCATGCTGTTCCAAATGGTTTCTCTTCTCCCTCTGGAAGATAAGCACACAAGAAAACACACTGTTCATGGAAATTTAGTAGAGTACATTGTAGAACACTGAGGCTTGTGATGCAGGGGGAGGCTTCAGTCCTTATATATATATAGATAGATATATATGCATCTAGAACAAGGACTCAGAAACCCCACATAAGTATGGAGGCTTTTTGGCTTGGAATTTTTTTTTTGTTTATAACATATCATTTAACCTAAGAATGGCTCTCATTTTTTTTAGAAACATATAGAAAATAAAGAAAAGGAAAAAAAAACTATTGTGAGAAAAAATATCCCATACTTAGCAAATTTGCTCAATTTTAATAACCAGAGAACAAAGAAAGAAGAAACAACCCATATTCTGAAAGAAAGTCCAGAAACACTTTCCAGATATTAGATGAATTTGTTAAATAGCCAATTCTTATTTTATTAACAATTTCCCTGTGTGGCGCAAACAGTTAGGTCTGGCTGCTAAAAGGTTGAAGATTGTAACCACGAAAAACCCTCAAATCTGTCACATCTTCAAGTGAAAAGATAAGTTTCTAAAAATGGTTAAAACAAACTAATATAAGCTAAGAAGAGAATAAGCAAAAATCCAGTTCTTATAAAGTCAAAACTGACTCATAGCTGACACTCTGCTGGGTTTCCCAGGGTGTAAGGAGCTCATACCAGATCCATATTGCTAGGGAGTTGTGCTGTTTGGGTTAGCAGCACAAAAAGTAAACAGAGACAGGCTAAAAGGAAGTATGCCTTTTGTTACATGGAGTTAAAAATCGGTTTCTAGCAGTCTTCAGGTTTATATATATCAATGTTGTCACTGTTAATGGATGTATGATTGGCTCTGACTCCTGGTGACCTGATATATAACAGAATAAAATAGTGGTTGCTCACGTTCAGCATCTTTATTATATTTAAGTCCATTCCACATATAATATTGTAGCTATTATATGTGAATAGCAACTACTGATTGAATAAACTTTAGCAGATATTAGCCCTTTGTGGTTGCATTTCTTTATTTTAAAATGGTAATAATAATTGCTTATTTCACTTTAATTTTTCAAATATTTAACTGCATGTCCATGTGACCTTTTTAACCTAGGATGACATGACTCAAGTATCAATAAATGAATATTTTATTAAAAATGTATTCAAATCAGCATATTAAAAACTAGTCGATACGGGAGACGAGAATGAACTAATTATACAAAACAAAACCAATGTTTGCAAAGGCTACATGTTTAAAGTGGTAAAGTAGAACTTGTAAATTATACGAAAGGAATGCTAATAATGTAGAAAGACTTGAAAACTTAGCAACTTGGGGGAAAGAAAGGTAAAATAAAAATATTAACTGTATAGGACAGAATGACTCTATCACATGGGGTCGCTGTAAGTTGGAATTCGCTCTAAGTTGGAATTGGCTCTATAACACCCAACAACAACAAAATCATACTTTTTAGTATTTTGTACCCCGCGTTGTTGTTTCTTTTTCCCCCCCTCAAGACAAAAAAGACTGTTTAAGCATTGTTTGTTTAAAAAGAAAAGATCAAAGAGTTCTCTCCACTTCAGCCACCTTCCCAATGCTCCAGGGTCTCTGACCAGATGGCTGCTAGGAGACCAAAGGTTACAGAGCAGAACCCCTGGCCTTTTGCTTTTGCCTCACACTCTGCAGTGCTCTGTGTATCTAAATAATAAAGGACAAGACTAAATAAGGCACCTGCCAGGTGGTATTTATTCCCTACCACAGCAATTCCACACCCTCCCACCCACTAACAACCAGCAACTAGGCTATAAAGCAACCACTTATGTAATGTCAAAAACAATGTTGTGTTTGCTGCTAAGTCTCATTATTTTCCTAGTTTGATCTTCCTTACCTCCCCACCCCCATTCCCTAATACGTCAATTTGACAATCATCTTGCTGGTTTTAAAGTATTTGAAATACTATAAGCTGAGTTTCACCATTTCCGAAAGCTTGGAAACACATTGAAGAGAAACTTCACATCCAATTTCAATTTTAATACTTAAAATGCTTTTGCTTCAGAGACTACTAACCTTTATACTCCTCTTCTGTCTACTTATGTTTTAATCTGAGCATGGGGAATAATAATGGGATGGAGAGCCTCAGACTTTGGTTTTAATTTAACAAGGACATATGGTGAAACATAGGGTGATTCTTAGATTATAAACTCTCTCTTTCTCAATCTTTTACACACACCACGCACACACACACACACACACACACACCCCATACACACAACTTTTCACTGAATTTTCAATAAAATGAAATTTTATTTTTAGTTTTTGTTTGTTGTCTTGTGAGACAAACCTGAAAGGAATTTAAGCCCTGCACAAGAGAATAAAAAAGGATCAAATTCTAAATTAAACAAGTGACACTATGGTTCTTTTTGGAAGGTCAGTCTCCCCAGAACTCTCAGGAAAATATCATGTGTTAACTATAGAAAGACAGAAAGCTGAGTCCCTTGTCAAAGGGCAGATGGATGTGATATGAACTAGAAGAGAAATACTAGCTAAACGGTAAACCTCCTGAGACAAAAGATTTGAGAAAAACAAAAACAGACTTTGAAGTTTATTCATGATTTAATTTTTCTTTTCATAAACTTGTCTTCCTCTGCAATGTAATCCAAAATAGCCATATTTTTCTATATAGATAAGAGAAATTCATGCTTGATTTTCTGAAAGTATTAGTTTGGAAGTTTCATAATGGTATTGATAAGGAATCTGCATAACATTTAACATTTGACAGAACACTGCCCACTTGGTTGCGTTAGAAGCATTGGGATAGTAAGCACTCATTGAAAGAAGCCTCAAATCTACTCTCAACTCCTAAATGTATCATTTCAAGAAATTAGAAGAATCTTTAATCTCTTGTCACTACATTAATGTTATTCAAATGATAATTTTCTCACATATGTTACTTCAAATGTATACTGCATGTTCATTGAAAGTTTATAAAACAAATCATAATATTTAAAATTATAATATTTCAACAGATTTTCTTATTGCATATTTTCTTAGTTTGTTGAACCAATGTGCCCTAGGGATAGGGTCTTTGAAAGGAAAGTATAAAATACATGGATTTTCCCCTTAGAAGGTATTTCTTTTGTCTTCGGACAGAGTTGAACTAACCAACAAGGTTTATAGCCCAGATCAGGCACACCTTAGTCTCTAGCCTGACATTGTTGCTCTTCAGTACCCTTGAGAGTTCCCTGACAGCTGACTTTCCCAATGCAATTTATCTCTTGATTTCCTGGTTGCTGGTACCAAGAACATTTGCTGTGGAGCCAAGCAAACTAAAACTGCTAACTATCTCAATCTCTTCACCATCCATACTGATGCTACCAATTGGCCCAGAGGTGAGAATCTTGTCTTCTTGATATTGAGCTTCAATCTGTATTGAAGGCTGCAGTCCTTGGCCTTCTGCAGCATGTGCTTCAGGTCCTTCTCAGTTTCAACAAGCAGCGTTGTGTCATCTGCATAGTACTGGTTGTTGATGAATCTCCCACCAATCCTGATGCTACAGTCCTCCTTTTACTGCCCAGCATCCCAGATGATCATTTCTGTACACAGGTTGAAAAGGTATGGAGACAGAATACATCCCTGGTGTACCACCTTACCAATTTTGAACTATGCAGTGTCTCCTTGTTCTGTTCTGATGACTGCCTCTTGGTCCAAGTATAGATAAGGAAGTATAAGATACAAAGATAGATCTAGCTAAAGAGGTACGAGAATTTTAAAAACTCATCAAAAGACAGAAAGTCCAGCCTACACAGTACTAGAAATAACAGTAATTCATGAACAAAATGTAATCCAGAATACTAAGACTGAAATTGCAGAGGTGTCCACACACTGGAGGGATAAAAAAGATAGAACAGAAGAGATGTAACACAGAGTCAGTGAGCTGGAAGAGCCTCAATAGAAACACACACTAGAAGAAAAATCAGAGATTAGACATAAAATGAAGAAAATATTACAATAATGTGGGATGACATCCAAAAGAACTATATACATATCATTGAAATTCCAGAATATGAGACTGATAAAGAAATCACTAAGAAAATTCTGGAATAGGTACTAAAAGAAAATTTCCTAGATATTGTAAAGAACAGAGAAATCCACATCCAGGAAACTAAGCCAACATCAAATAGACTAGGACTCTCCCCGAAAAAAAATCAAGACATATCATAATCAAATTCTTCAAGATAAAAGATAACAGTAGAACACTAAAGTGAGAAAAACGAAGAGTCATCAATAATGGGTAAATAACTAGATTAAGTTCTGATTTCTGAGAAGAAACTATGTGAGCAAGACAACAATAAGAAGGTATATACTGAAAGTTGGAAAAAACACAATTGTCCACTGAGGATCCTATACCAAGCAAAGCTGTCCATCAAATATGAAGAAGAATTTAGGCCATTCTCAGAAAAGAAGGAATTTGTGAAAAGAAACCAAAGCTACACAAAATTTTAAGGGAATTCCTTCACACAGAGACACCAAAGGAGAAGTGAAATCTTTTGCAGAAAAGAAGAAATTTAATGAATTTTTTAAGACAAGACCAAAACTATAAAAAATTTTAAATGCAGGGCTTCACATGGAGATGTCAAAGAAAACTAGATTTACCATATTAATCAGAAACAACATAAAAAGAAACACAGCAAAATGACAATGAAAAAACCTGGCTTGTCAATAATCACACTTAATGTGATTGGACTAAATGTGTCAATCAAGAGAAAAAGAGTAGTGGAATGGATAAAAAAACAAAGCCCATCAATATGATGTCTACAAGAGACACATTTAAGAAATGAAGAGAAAGACAGAAAATAAAATCCTGGAAAAGCATCCTGCAAAGGCATCCACAAAAACAAACAAACAAACAAACAAACAAACAAAAACACCCCATAAGTGGAAGCCATCATAAAAGATAAGGAAGGACACTATATAGTGATTAAAGGCACAATAAATCAAGAAAACTTACCTTTGGTCAACATTTATCCACCAAATTATAGACCTGCAAAATACATAAAACAACAGCTAACAGGATTTAAGAAAGAAATAGACAGTACCACAATAGTGATAGAAGATTTTTAACACACCACACTCACCAAAAGATAGGTCAACTCAAAAGAAATTTAACAAAGAAGCAGAAGATCTAAACTAAATAATCAGCCAAATTGACCTTGTTGGATGTATTCAGGATACTGTCCCCAACTGAAATTCAATTAATTTTCTTCCCAAGTGCACTTGGCACAATCTCCAAAACTGATCATATATTAGGACACAAAGCAAAACCTCAAAAAATTAAATAATAATAGTAATAGAAATAATACAAAGTGTCTTCTCAGACCACAATGACATAAATAAGAAATTAACCACATGAAGGTAAAGCTTACAAAACCACCAGTGTGAAAATGAACACCTTTACTAGAACATGATAGATTATGGAAGAAATTAATAAATAAGAAAATGTCTCTGAAAAAATAAAAATGAAAATACAACGTACCAAAATCTCTGAGATGTAGGGGGAAGTTCATAGCAATAGGTATACACGTAAAAAAAGAAGAAGCAAAATTAATGATCTAACTCAACATCTCCATCTAATAGAAAAACTACAACAGTCTAATCCCACAGCCTCTAGAAATAAGGAAATTCTAAGAACAAGAGCTGAAATCAATGAGACAGAAAACAGGAAAATAATTGAAACCATCAACAAGACATGGGACTACTTTTTTAAAAGGGTAAGTAAAGTTGACAAACCACTGGCAAATTTAACAAAAGGAAAAAAAAGGATACAAATTACTCAATTAAGAAATGATAGAGGTGACATTTAAATAACAAACTGATGAAATTAAATCAATAATATAATAATATGATGACAAGCCCTGGATAAAATGGATTGATTTAGTGACTGGAGTAATATGATTGGGTGTGTTGACGACAATGAGATTGGCTCAGGATAGAGCAGGGTTCAGAGATATTGTATATATAGGGTAGCGATGAATCATAGGTGACTAGACAGCATATATCAACAAACAACAACAGCATACTCTGTTAAATTTGAAAAATTAGAGAAAATGCACAAATTCCTTGAATATCATGTCTTAACCAGATTGACATAAGCAGATGTAAAACTCCTGAGTAGACCGACCTATCACAAAAAAAGAAATTAAGCAGGTCATAAAAATAAAAAGACACTCTCCTCTCTATCTCTCTCTCTCTCTCTCTTCCGCCCCTCTCTTTCTCTCTCTCTCTCTCTCTCTCTCTCTCT
>NW_006399762.1:6818935-6834953 GCF_000299155.1 Elephantulus edwardii
CACACACACACACACACACACACACACACACACACACACACAACACAAATCTGAACCAGATGGCTTCATAGCTAAATTCTACCAAACATTAAGAGATTTATCACTAATTCTACTAAAATTATCTCAAAATATAGGAAAAGAAAAAAAAAAGAAAAAAAAATATAGGAAAAGAAGGAATGCTACCAGAGACATTCTATAAAGTAAGCATAATCCTAATACCAAAACCAGGCAAAGACCTTATAAAAAAAGAAACAATGGACCAATATCTGTCATCAATATAGGTGCAAAAACCCTTAACAAAATCCTGGCCAATAGTAACCAACAGCATAACAAAAATTAATTCATCATGACCAAATAGAAATCATAAGAGGTATGCAAGGATGGTTCAACATATGAAAAACAATCAGTGTCATTCGTTTCATTAACAAAACAAATAGTAAGAATCAAGTGATCCTAGCAATTGATGCAGAAAAGGCATTTGACAAAATCCAACACCCCTTCCTGATTAACACACTCAGTGAAATAGGTAAACAATGGAATTTCCTCAACGTAGTCCAAAGTATATACACAAGACCAAAATCCACTATTATTCTCAATGGAGAAAGACTAAAAACATTCTCCTTTCCAAATGTGGACCAAACAACAATGCCCACTGTCACCACTTCTATTCAATATTTTATAGAAGTGCTTACAAATGCAATATGGCAAGAGAAGGAAGTAAGAGACTCCCAGATCAGCAAAGAGATGGTAAAACTGTTACTATATACAGATGATATAGTGTACACAAAACACTCCAATGACTTAACAAAAAAACCCAACAAACTATTAGAGCTAGTAAACTAATTTAGTACAATTCCAGGATACAAGACAAATATCTAAAAATCAATGGAATTCCACTACAGTAACAAAGAAAACAAGGAGAAGGAAAATGAAAGAACAATATCTTTTATAGTAGCCAACCACAAATTGAGATACTTAGGAATAAACCTAACTAGAGACACAAAAGACCTTTACAAAGAAAACTACAAAATAATTCTGTGAAAGATAATAAAAGAACTACATAAATGGAAAAATGGAGAAAGCTGAAGCAAGATTCACACTTTTCACCATGCACAAAAATGAATTGAAATGGATCAGAGATCTAGGAGTAAAGCCCCAAACCATAAAGATCGTAAGAGACAAAGTGAGACCAAGCTTAGAAGGCCTAGCATATGGTATAAAGAGGCTGACAAATGCAGCCAGAAATAACATAAACAGGAGAGGATAAAACTGATCAATGAGGTCTTCTAAAGATTAAAACTCTGTGAGCATCCAAAATTTTTTCCTACAGGGTGAAAAGAAAACCTCCTGACTGGGAAAAAACATTTAGCAATATCATCTCAAACAAGAGTCTCATAACAAAAGTTTATAGTATCCTACAGTGCCTCCACAAGAAAAATACCAATATCTAAATTACAAAATGGCGAAAGACATGAAGACTTTTCACAGAGGAAGTCATTCGGATGGCTGAAAAACATGAAGAAATGCTCAAAATCACTGAAAATACAACAGATGCAAATTAAAACTACAGTGAGATACCACCTCACCCTCGTAGCAGTGGCCAAGTATATCAAGAGAGTAAGCAATATATGTTTGAGAGGATTCAGTGAGATAGAAACTTTCATACACTGTTGATGGGATTATAAAATGGCACAACCATTCTGGAAAGCAGTTTGGTGCTTCTTCAAGAAGCTGAACATAGAAATTCTATGTTCCACTGGTGAAAATATGCCCTGAAAATATTAAAACTAAGACAGAACCAGAGATTTGCACACTAATGTTCACAGCAGCATTATTTACAATCTCGAGAACATGAAAGCAGCCCAAAATGTCCAACCACAATCAAATGAATTTAGAAATTGTAGTACATTCACCTGATGGAATACTTCGCAGGACTCAAGAGAAATTATTTTGAAAATTACTACTTGGGAGAGACTGGAGAACATTATGTTGAGTGAACGAAGTCTTCTAAGGACAAATACTGCATAATACCATTATTGTAGAAATTGAAAGATAACCACTAAAACATGTATGAGGATCCAAGGGGATTAGGATGAGAGCAGAGGAGTAAGGATAGGCAGAGAGGGAAAAATCATAGTGTCACACAATTTGGTGAGTGTAGGGAGGGGCTGTAAAAGGAAAAACAAATATTAAAAACAATATTGTACTAGGAGATTCACAGTTAATAAATGGCAGAGCTTAAATTCAATCCCTGCACTTCTGAATTCATTTCAGATCATATCCTTCTCTCATTGTTGTGTGTAATTGAGTCAATTCTGATGCATCCTGACCCTATACGACCAAATAGAACTTTTCTATAGTTTCTTAGGCTTTGGTGTTCATAAGAGCAGATGAGGATTTTCTCTTGCAGAGTCACTCAGGACTTTGAGTTTTTTGTTAACAGCTGAGTACTTAAACCTTTGTGCCACGTGGGCTTTTTTCTGCTTTCCCTCTGCAAAAGCAAATGAAAGCACAATCAATTTAAGTAGGAACCTATGCGTTTAAATTTAAAATAATTTTGTTTGTAATCTCACTCAGATATTTAACAGTTGGGAATGAAATGTTTCTCAAGAAACAGGGAAGTTATGGATTTGGTCGTGGCAGCAGAGAAAGCATAGTGAAAAAGGATACCACTGAGAAAAAAAGAGAATTAGGAATTAGAATTCTATGAGAAAACCCACTCATATGTAGATACAAAAGGAAAGAGCCAAAATAAAAAGAGAAATTATGCGAATGAAGAGAAGGATCAAGTGGTCTATAGTCAGAATTTCAAGAGATTGTCTTTCACTTTCAGTTTGAATGTTAACTAGTGGTGGATTATAGCTATCCTTTTGGCCTAATGCCATGTGTATTACAAAGAGAGAAATTTACCCCCAGGAAAACAAATACTTTTTTACCATGTGTTGCTCTGTTCTTGTCATACATCAAATTTCAACAAGCATAGTCTTACATTTTTCTCATAATCCGCAGATGATCTGAAGGAGCAAATCAGGAGGAGTTGTTAATGTTCTAAAATTAAAATACAAAGCACTGTTGTATACCATCTAGTCAGGACTGACTGAAATAATTGACTCTTCAGCAGGCTTTTATCACTAAATCACCAGAGCTCTTTTTTTTTTTCTTTTATTGGGAAAAACATATTGGGGGTACAAGGAGGTGAGGGTTGGGGGCTGAAGGGTGAGGATGGGCCAGGGTGCAGCTGCAGAGCTGCACAATTTGGTTGGTGGGGGGAGCAGGTGAAGGAAATGATGAGGGTCCAGTGGGGACCAGATGCTACAGAGGAATGACAAGCATTTTCCAATGGTAATTAAACCAACTGTCTTATTGATTTGGGAATTGAATGCCAACTTTCTGGCTTCTTCATGCTGAACAGGGGGGCGTAGATGTGAAGGGGGAAAGGGAGGACACTTCATCTCCTTACTGGTGGTCTTGGGTTAAAGCTGCTTGCCTTCTTGCTCTGTTATAAGATATTTTCCTGTCATTTGCTCCCCTCTGGACTGCAAAGTGTTTTCCCAGGTGGGTCCAGTGGGGATGGCTGGTTGAACCCAGAGGCTCCATCCTCCTTTGCTTCCTTAGCTGTCAGTTGTATTTCCTTTTTGTCACTGGCACTGGGTTCAGGGTCAATTCTGGAGTAAAACTCAGTGTAAGTTTACCTATAGGAAAGGGAGCAAACCTAGAGAGAACAAACTTGTGAGTTACAAATAGAAGGGCTTTGAGGGTGTTGCTTTCAGGTTTACTGGGGGGAGGATGGCAGAAGGTGGCCTAGGTAACATTCTCTGGATACCCTAGGCATTCTTTTTTTTTTCCTTTTTTCTCCTTCCCCACCCAGGGGTCAGATGGTATAATCTGGGGACTGAAGAGCTCACCCTGAGAGCCATGAAGGCTCACCCCGAGCTGGGGGCTGAGGGCAGCCCGCCCCAGGCAGAGGTCCTCGACGGCTCGCCCTGAGCCGGGGGCAGAGCTCTTTTTTATAGAGGAGTTGGTAATGTCCTAAAATTAAAATATAAAGCATAAGAATAAATAATATGTGAAGGCAGAAAATTGTCCAAAGAAAACAAAAATACTGGATGTTGTTGTGTGCCTTCAAGTAATTTTCAACTCATGGCAATCCACATGACAGAACAGAACTGTCTTAAACTGTAATGTTTATGGGAACAGAGCACCAGAACTTTCTTCCATGGAGCCCCGAGTTGTGTTTGAACCACCAGCCTTTTGTTAGTAATCAAACACTTGGGTGCTATATCATAGACAGTTTTACATGCTTCAGGAGCTCTGAATGTACTGCATTCCCTCATGAACAGAGTTTAAAAATTAATAGAAAGAGCTTTCGATGATATTCTAGGCCATAAAACAAAGTTGAAAAAGTATCTAATTCCTTTTAGAAATACCTATTCACCAAATCTAGTGAATACCTAGATGAATAAATGTTGTTGTTATGTGCCATCGAGTCACTTGCAACTCATAGCGACCCTATGTACAACAGCCCTAAACTCTGCTCTGTCCTGTGCCAATCGCACTGTCTCTGACACTCCCATCCCGATTATCCCAGTCACCGAATCAATCCACTTCATAGAGGACCTTCCCTTCCTGCGCTGTCCCTCCACCCTCCCAAGCATGATGTCCTTCTCCAAGGACCGGTCTCTCCTCACAACATGTCCAAAGTATGTTAGACGGAGCCTCAGAATCTTTGCCTCCAAGGAGCCACCCGGTTTAACCCTTTCCAGGATGAATAAATATTGGGGAAAAATACTTAAAGGAACAAGTAATGAGTAAATAAGTAATGGGAACAACAAATAAAGAGAAAATAAGTAATGAGGAATTACATTTTATCATTTAATAATGCCAAAATAATTATTCATTCCCCAAGCATTTCAAGTATTAAAGATTTTTTTAGGAGATGCTAATGAGTAAAATATGTAAAATATATATTTGAGGAGGGATTGGTATAGTTTGGTGTCTCACATTATGACCTTTCAAGCAGAGCAGACGATTTAGGTTTGAATCTCAATCCGTCAGTTACTAGTTGCCTGATTTTGTTCAAGTTTCCTATCATTTCTGTGCCTTAGTTTCATTCATCATTACTAAATGAATGCTTAGAACACAGTAGGCTTTTGTTGTTTTTATACAGACCACATGGTTTAATTAATCATAACTGCCTTTAGGTTACAGGAAAATGTGAAAATAGAAAAACCTAAAATAGATTGAATGAAAGTAAAAACCTAAAAAAAAAAAAAAAACAAGGAAAAATGACCCTGAATTAACATTACAGAAGAAAAACAAAGGAAAAAAAACCTAGTGTTTTCTTAATGACCTAAATGGTGATTTTTCGACTAGTATCTTTTAAATTTTCCCATCAAATCAGAATTTCTCCTCTAATAAAGTCATATGACTAAATGATGTTTAAAAATTACATGCCAGTTTACTATGTAACTGTGCAGGATCATCAGTACATACACAAAGTTATATAACATAAATCTGTGTTCTTTTTGTAGTGAAATAATTCTGTCATGGACTGAAATGGAGACAGATGGAAAGTGCAGTATTGCAAAGCGGTATGTATGTCCACAGTCCATCTGAGGAGAACCGCCAGATTTTCATAAATTGCAGGCAATGGTCATTTTTAATATCATACACGTTTCCTTCTGGAAGCAATATACCAATCTAAATGTAATCTTATTCTTTTTCAGCTTTTGAAACTCACTTGACTTCAATTTTCTAGCTCTAACAAGGATTATTTTACTACCAGGTCAATTATTACAGACCATCGTTTTTCTTACTTCTCCTGAAAATTTACACCTGTTGAAAAATTAACAAATTTATTTTTGATGTGCAATGCTGGCATATTTTTAAAATTTCATTCTACCATAAATAACAATAAAAATATATTAAAATACAGACTTGTTTCTGAGTGGAAAAGTGTTGTTGCTGTGTGATATAGAATTAATACCAACATAGGCAACACTAAATTAGTTAAGTGAAAACAATGTTGGGGCTCTCGTCAAAGTGCTGAATAGCAATGATGTAATTTTGGAGACTAAGGTATACCTAATTCAGGCCCTGTTGTTGTTGTTGTTGTTATGTGCTCTTGAGTCACCTACGACTCATGTAGCAACCCCATGTACAACTGCTCTGAAGCTTTTCCTTTCAGAGTCTCACTGACTCTGACAAACATATGCCCATTGCCCCATTGTATCAATCCATCTCATCCGAGGTCTTCTTCTCCTTCACTATACTCCATCTTTCTAAGCATGATGTCCTTCTCCAAGGTTTGGTCCCTCCTGGCCGCCTGCCCAAAAATATGTGAAACAAAATGTCAAATATACTAACCTCCAAGGAGAAACTTGGTTTCGCCCTCTCCAAGACAGACCTATTCATTTTCTTGGTAGTTCATTCCCAATTACCTGCCACATATTAGAGATCTGGACAATGAATAAGAATGAAAGTGGAGGAACTGATGCCTTTGAGTTATGGAATTTGAGAACAACACTAAATGTCTCAGACTGCCAAAAAAGTGCAACCAATCTTCACGTCACATACTTTGCACATGTAGCAAGTAAGGGTGTTGAAATAGAACATCATTCTTAGAAAGACGCATAGTAAGTGAAGGAGATAGGCTGGCACAGTGACTTCAGTTATGGACTCTAATGTGTTAAAGACCATGAGGATGGTTCTAAATATAACAGAATTCAGATCACTATAAATTGTATTTGACTAGACAGCATCTAGCAACAGTAGCAACAATATTAATACATATCCCAAGAAATCAGAGTCACAATTTTCAAGAATATTTCTTGTATGTTAGGTACATCCCAAAGGAGTCCTGGGGGACACCAGTGAAGCACTTAGCTGACCTGAAAATTTGGTGGTTTGCACTTAGCCAGAAACTCCATAGAAGAAAGCTTACAATCTGATCCATAAAAATTACAACCCAGAAAACCTTACAAGATTGTTTTTCTCTATCACATGTGGCTGCTTTCACGCCATAATCACTCTAGAGCCTTTAACAAGTACAAGAACCTCCTAAGACTAATGATTTTAGAATTAGCATTTCTCTCAAAGTAAGATAGCTCTTACTGATTAATAGCACGGGGTTTGAGATAAACCTACCCTGGTTTTGAATTCTAGTCCAGCAGATATTATTTTGGTGACATTTGGAAATTGGAGAATTTCAGAAAGGTTCAAAATGTATATACAAATATAATACTACATTCAACTTTAAGTACCTCTTGTCGTTAAGTGAATTTGAGACAAATAAGACTCATTACAACCCTATGAACAATATATCTTAACTCTGTCTTATCTTGTGCCATCCTTATCATCCTCCATACCTTTGAGTCCACTGCTACAGACATTATCAATCTATCTCATTAAGGATCTTCCTCTCCTTTGCTCACCTTCCACCTTTCTAAGCATGATGTCCCTTCCCAGGAAATAACTTTTCCTAACAATAGATCCTAATGATTTTTCATAACTCATAGTTTTCCAGCCTTCATAGTCTATGCATTCCATGTTCCAACTATTAAAGATGATTATAAGTATTTCTTTTCATTTTAATTGTCAATCTGGGCTCTACCTCTAATACTATATCTATTCATGTTTCTACATAGTTTATAGGGCTTTCAGAGGCTTGTTATTTCAGAAGTGGATGGCTAATCACTCTTCTTAGTCTGTATTGATCTTGGAGCTCCTAAAACCTGCCCACCATAGATGATCCCTATGGCATTTGAAACACCGATGGCAACGCTTTTAACATCACAGCAACCCACAAGTATAGCAAACTGACAGACAAGAACGTCACTAATTAGAACGTTGATTAACAAGCAGGAATACAGATATCCAAGCTACAAAGTAGTTATCAATATGCAGATCATTTCACCAATAGAATTAGCTGACAGATAAGTCTCACAGTTTAGAAAGCTCCATGTCAGAGTCCCAGGTACTAGCTCTAAGGGAAGGCTTTCTCTCTGTGAGGATTTCTATCAAACAATTTCATTAACATCACATGTAAGCAAAATACTACTGGAGATCTTTCAAGAATAACTAAAACTGTACATGGACAAAGAACTGCCATACTTCAAAGTTGGATTTAGAAGTTATGGCACAAGGAATATCATTGCCGATGTCAGCTTATAGGCTGAAAGTAAAGAGTACCAGAAGAGTGCATATTTGTGCTTTATTGATTATGCAAAGGCATGTGACTATGTAGATCGTAACAGGTTATGTCTAACATTGAGCAGAATACTTGATTGTGCTTATCTAAAACCTATACTTATACAAAAAGGCTGTTGTGCAAACAGAGCAAAATAACACTGTATGATTTAAAATTAGGAAAGGTGTGAGTTGGAGTTGTACCCTATTTCCGTAGCTATTTAATCTATATGCTCAGCAAATTATCTGAGAAGCTGGACTTTATAAAGAAAAATGTGTCATCAGGATTTGAAGAAGACTCGTAAATAACTTTTGCTATGCAGATGGCACAACAGTACTTAATGAAAGTGAAGAAGACTTGAAGTACTTGCTGCAAAAGGTTAAACATTGAATATGGATTGCATCTCAACATCAAAAAGACCAAAAATCCTGGACAAATAGACAGCATCATGATAGACAGAGAAAGGACTGAGACTGTCAACGGCTTTATCTTTTTTTGGATCCACAATCAATACACTTGGTACCAACAGCCAGGATATCAAGAGATGTATTGCATCTGTGAAATATGTAGTCAGAGATCTCTTCAAACTATTGAGGGATGATGTCAGTTGAGGACTAAAGGGCACCTAACTCAGGCCATAATCTTTTCAGTCACTTGATATGCATCTGAGAGCTGGACAATGCCTAAGAATAAGAAATGTTACTTTTGAACTGTGATGTTAGAGAAGAGTGCTAAAGATCCCATGGATTGCCAGAAGAACCGGTATGTCTTGGAGAAGGTGCGGCCAGATTGCTACATGAAGTAGGGTGATAATGCTTTATCTCACATACTCTGGGCATGTTGCTTGGAGCGGTTATTCCTTGGAAAGGCACGTCATGTTTGGGATGGTGAAGGGGCAGTGAAAGAGAGGAAGACCCTTAACCAGGTGGGTTGACATAGTAATGTGGCAATGAACTTAAGTATGTCAAAGACTGCATGGATGGCATGGGATAGGACACTGTTCAGATCATTTGTTCATAGGTGCACTGAGTCATACTCTATTCAATGGTAACTAAGAACAACTTATCTAAAATATGTGAGATCAAGATTCACCATTGTTGCCTCCAAGGAACACTCTGGCTATACTTCCTCCAAGATATATCTGCTGTTTTTTCAGCAGGCCTTGGGATATATAGCAATCTCCTCCAACACTACAACTCAAATGCAACCATTTTTCTCCCCCTGTCCCTAGTCCTTGTCCAGTTCTCAAATGCATAGCAAATGATTGAAAAGACTGTGGGTTGAATCAGGCTTACTTTAGTCTTTAAACTTACTCATTGCTCTTCGGGACTTGAAAGAGGAGATAAATGCATTCACTATTCAAATATCTTCTGAACACTTGCCATATGTGCAGCCCTTTTATAATAGGTGCTAACATTCATAAAGCTTGAGGGACGGAATAATATGGGGTGAACAAATTAAAAAATAATAAAATTTGCCCTATCCTATACCATTCTTCATCAATTCCTGGGGCTTTACTTTTTGCCAAGTCCTTCAGAGCTCCCTGAACTTCCTTCTTCATCACCATTGCCTTTTGATCATATGTTGCTTCTTGAAATTCTTCTGTGTTAGCCAACCCTTTTTTGGTATAATAACTCCTCCCATCTTCTTTTAATGCTTCCTGAATGATTTAGTATTCTGTGCATAACATCCTTAAGCATTGCAACTCACAGATTGCATTTGTTCTTTAAAAAAAAATATTCTCACCACTGGGCCAATTGGCAGCACCATGAAAGATGGAAAAGACATTGAAGTTGTTAACAATTACAGCTTGTTCAGCTCCATAATCAACACTCTTGGCACCAGCAGTAAGGAAATCAAAAGATGAAATGCATTGAGAAAATTTATTGTCAGGGACTTATCCAGAGTACTGAAGAGTGATGATGTCAGTCTAGATAATAAGATGAACCTAATCCAGAACATGGTCTTCAAAATTACTTGCTATGCATCAGAAATCTGAACAATTACTTAGGATGACAAAAGAATTGATGCTTATGAGAAGTGGTGCTGGAGAAGAGTATTGAACATAACATGGACCATAAAGAAAACAACTAGGCCTGTCTCAGAAAAGGTGAAACCACGTTTGTCCATGGAGGCTAGGGTTTTGAAGCTCCATCTCAAATTGTTTGGGCATGTGACCAATTCTTGGAGAAGAATATCTTGCATGGAAGGGTGAACGGACAGCACAGGAAAAGAAGACTTCACATGAGATGATTGATACAGTAACTGAGGCAATAGGGGTTGGTGTGTCAGAATCAGCGAGACTGGCTCTGGACAGCGCAGGTTTCAGAATTACTGTACATGGGTTCACTATGGGTCGCAGATGACTCAATAACACATAATATAACAACAACATCATCCTCATAATCTACCAAATGCTTGAACTTATTCATATATCACTATGTCAATCCATCTTGCTGAGTCTTCTTCTCTTTTGCTGATTCTTTCTACCTTTCCCAGCATGATAAATTGGTCCCTCCTGATGACATTTAACAGTGTTAGTGTTAAATGTAATTAAAGAAAGAAAACTAGATAGAGAACAATTGAATTACTTTTAGGTGAAATAGTAAGGGAAGGTTTCTGAGTAAATAACAGCTGAACTGAGATTGTTAATAGGGAGCAGGAGCAAGAGAAGTTCTAAGAATTGAGTAAAAAGTAATGTTCTGGGCTTAAGTCAATGGTAAACGCAAAGAATTTAAAATTGGAATAAACTCAGTATTTACAGGGAACAGAAAGACCAGGAGAGCAGAGGTGTAGTAACAAACAGAGAATGATACAGATATCAGCGAGAAGGAATGTAAAGTCTGAGGCAAACTAAATGGAGTTCAGAACTCATTTCTTTCACTTGCCAGTTCTGATGAGTAAAGTATTTCATTTGTTCGAACCATGTTAGTGGTTTCCTGAACTGTAAACTCATTTATTATTGAACAATTAATAAAAATGTCCTTAAAGTACAGTCACACAAAAATGACCAATAAAAGACTGCAGCCATTATGTTATTACTGCCATTTTTACTATTACTACTATTATAATCGTTTTGCTAAAATGAATACATTTATACCTAGAAGTATAGATACATAATCTAAGAAAAATTCAATAGAAAAGTAACTATTTCAATATGGAGCTATGTCATGTAATATTTCAAATCCATTTAGAATGAAAGATTTCCTAAAAAATCCTGTTTCCAGTCTTTCCACAGTTCCAAGAGCTTTATGCCTTAAAACATTCTTTTTCACCACGCAAGCATAGCAAGGTTAGATGCTGATTGGTGAAGGGCAAAGTGATTTATAAAGTCACTTTCATTTTTTAATGGTGTTTCTTTTCAATGATAAGTGAGGAAATGTCATTGGGAATGTCATTTGGGAATAAACTAAAATATTTCAGTTGCTTGTGGGTTCACTTACTTATTGTCTGTATCCTGTACTTTGACATTTGATCAAAAGCCGCATAAATCTTGATTTGTTTCCTCCAAACCAGGTTTATTTCTTCTGTTTCCTGAATTTGATCCTTTTCCCCCCATATTGTATTTCTTTATCGCCCCTGTCACTGTTGGTTCTTCTAATGATCCATGTACCTCCCCAGCTGTGTTTCCACTGGAATCATTCTCACATCTGAAATTCTTCTGAGTTCCATCATTAGTCTCTCAACTTTCAGTTTTCTAATTTATAGACAAAATGAATATCTTTTAGCAAGAGTTAATAGTGGCCATGTTTTGGAAAGAATGTAAGCTATCACTTTGAACAGATTTTGGATATAAGGAAAAATAATTAAAAAGTTACATGATGAACAACAGAAAATATTTACAAGGCACAGATATTCTAGTTAAATTTAGAAAATATAAATATCTGGATATTTATAAATATATGGAATATTAGGGAGTTATATTATCAGTTAAATGTATGCTTAGCTTAATTTGCTATTTCTTTTTTTAACACAGTATGTTTCCTATATATCCATGGTAAATTTTATATGTGTGTGGGTATACACTTAAATACATGCATGTTGGGCTTCCCTTATGACTTACTTTTATTAAATATAATAAAACAGCTGAACCTACACTTTGTACTTTGGGGGCCTATTTTTGCTACCTGAAGGTATTTTTTGAAAGATATATTTGTTACTAGACTGCAAAAAAAAATACATTTGAAATAAAGAAAACCCTGTCTGTAATTTAAAAAAAAATTATACTGAGAAAATGCAAACTATCCTTAAACTTTCCACGAGTATACTCTCATGAGATGATCAAGCATGTAGAAACAGATGGAAGTTGGGTAATGGCCATTTAAAAGAATATCTGGCTGAATCTGCCCTTACCCTTTCCAGTCTGAGAGATTCAGACGAGTTGATTGGATTCTCAGTGACCTAATGTGATTAGAAAGAAAATGTAACAAATCTGTGGCTGTCACCAGAAATATGAATTTAAGAGGACAAGTACAAGTGCAGTTTAGCCTAGAAATTACTTGATTAGTATAACAGTGAATGAACCAGGGCATCAATTATATAGGGAAGAGAAAGGTTGGTTCCTCCTTTCTTGGACTCAGAATATGCTTCGCTAATACATGGGCTCGGAGAACAACCTGCTGAACACTGCAGGGCAGCATTTTTTTTAAGTATGTCAATTGGCATTCCATCAATTCCTGGAATCTTATTTTTTGCCTACTCATTCAGAGCAGCCTGTACTTTCTCCTTCATCAGCATTGCCTCTTCATCATGTGTTGTTTCATAAAGTTCTTCTGTGCCAGCCACTATTGTCTGGTACAGTAACTATGAATACTCCTTTCATCTTCTTTGAATGCTTTGTAGAACATTCAATATACTGCCCATAGCATTCTTAAGTGTTGGAACTTGTGGCTTGAATTTTCTCTTTAGCCAACTGACTGGAAGGGATTGATATTTATTCCGATTCCAAAAAAAAAGGTGACCCAACAGAGTGTGGAATTTATCAAACAGTATCACTAATATCACACAAAAGCAAAATCCTGCTGAAGAATATCCAAAAATGACAGAGAAAGCACATCAACAGAGAACTGCCAGAAGAACAGGTTGAGTTTAGAAGAGGTAATGGCACTAGAAACATTACTACCAAAATCAGACGGATCGTGGAAGAAAGCAGAGAGTACCAGAGGAATGCCTATCTGTGTTTCATTGACTAGGTATGCAAAGGCATTTCACTGTGTGTATCACAACAAATTGTGGCTGACCTTGAGGAGAATGCGAATCCCAGAACATTTGATTATGCTCATGTGAAACCTATGCTCAGACCAGGAAGTAGTCTTCAGAACAGAGCATGTGTTTGTTGAAATATGTCCATTAGCATTCCATCAATTCCTGGGGTCTTATTTTTTTTTTTCTAGTCCTTCAGAGCAGCCTGTACTTCCTCTTTTATCACTGTTGCCTCTTGATCATACATTGTTTCATAAAATTCTTCTGTGTCAACAAATTTTGAACTGTATGGTTCAAAATCAGGAAAGGAGCGGGTCAGGGATGCACTCTGTCTCCATATTTTTTCAATCTATATGCAGAACAGAATCGATCCATCTCATCAAAGGTCTTCCTCTCCTTCGCCACCCCTCCACTCTGCCAAATATGGTGTCCCTCTCCAAGGACCAGTCCCTCCTTGCAATATGCCCAAAATATGTCAGACGAAGCTTCAGGATCCTTGACTCCAGGGAACATTCTGGCTTCACCCTCTCCAGGACAAACCTGTTTGTTCTCCTAGCAGTCCATGGTATATTCAACACTGTTCTCCAGCACCACAGCTCAAAGGCATCAATTCTCTTTCTATCAACCCTATTCACTGTCCAACTCTCTGATGCATAGCACGTAATTGTGAAGAATATAGAATCAGGCACATCTTAGTCTCCAGTCTGACATCGTTGCTCTTCAGTACTCTTGAGAGGTCCCTCACAGCCGACTTTTCTGATGCAATTCGTCTCTTGATTTCCTGGCTGCTGTTACCAAGAGTGTTGACTGTGGAGCCAAGTAAATTAATCGATTCTGTGACTGGAGAGGTGGGAATAAGTGCCTTTGAGATGGCTAGGTTGGCACAGGATAGAAGAGCATATAGAGCTCTTGTACATAGGGTCGCTATGAGTCACAAGTGACTCGATGGCACATAACAAAAACAACAACATATGAAGAACAGATCATTCTAAAGGCTGGATTTTATGAGGAAGAATGTGGCATTAGGACTGGAGGAAGACTCATCAACCAACAAACTACCTTATGCAGATAACACCACCTTGCTTGCTGATACTGAGGAAGACCTGATGTGCTTGCTTTAGAAGGTCAAAGACAGTCTTCAATATGAATTGAAGTTCAATATCAAGAAGTCTAAGATTCTCACCACTGGGCCAATTGGCAGCACCAAGATAGATGGAGAAGAGATTGAGGTTGTTAACAATTACAGCTTTCTTTGCTACACAATCAATATTTTTGGCATCAACAGTCAGGTTATCAAAAGGTGAAATGCACTGGAAACATCAGCTTTCAGAGGCTTTCCCAGAATACTGAGAGACAACAATGCAAATCTAAAAACTAAGGTGCACCTGACCCAGACCAGCCAATGAATCAATAACTTAATATATATCAGAGAGCTGGACAATGACAAAGGATGACAGAAGAAGAATTTAAGCCTTTGATTTGTGGTACTTGAGAAGAGTCTTGAACATACTATGGAATGCAAAGAAAACAAGTCTGTCTTAGAGACGGTGAAATTAAGTTTTTCCTTGGAGGCTAGGATTTTGAAGCTCAATCTCACACACTTTGGGACCTGTTCTTAGAGAAGGAATAATGCCTGGAAGGGTGTAGGGACAGAGCAGTAGAGGAAGACCCCAGATGAGATGGACTGATACAGTAACTGAGGTCTTGGAGGTGAGTGTGTCAGTCAATGAGACTGGCTCAGAATAGGGCAGGCTTCAGAGCTGTTGTACATAGGATTGCTAGGAGTTGCGGGTGAATCAACGGCACATAACGACAACAACAATACATGCAAATTATCAACAATAATACTGATCAATCCTAAATTTTTACGAAATCATTTTCCTATCAATTTGTTACTAAAACAATGTTTACAGTATTACAAATCCTTATTGGCATAGGTGATATTTTGTATTGTAGGCTAATTTTGCAAACTGATTTTCAGCCAAGAAGAAGCGCCATGTTATTAGGTATTCATTCTACTATCATGGTAAATTGCTTTCATGCTTACAGATGTGTTTTGTTGAACATCAGTTTTGTTTATATTTTATTACTAAACTCATTTAATTATTGTGGAAGAATTAATGGTGATATGACATTCTGTTATTTTTCTCCAGAGACAGAATTAATGTATATTTTTCAAGATAAATAACATTGTGAAGAACATAACATAAATATTAATCTATGTAAAAACATTCTTCAAAATTAAGAAAAAAATACTGAAAAAATTACTTTCTGATGTGTGTGAACACTGGACAATAAATCAAGAAGACTGAAGAAGAAATTATGTCTTTGAATTATAGTGTTGACAAGGAATATTGACTATACCATAGACTGTCAGAGAAGCAAATAGATCTGTGTTGGAAAAAATTGCAGCCAGAACATTCTTTATAAGTTAATATGTTAAGATTTAATCTCATGTGATTTGAATGTTTTGCGAGGAGAAGTAAACCCCTGGAGGAGGAACAGTTGTAAGCAGACCCTAGTGATTGGAACATGGAATGTGAGAGCCATGAATGAAGGAAAATTAGAAATTGTTAAGAAAGAAATTGAACGCATAAATATTGACATATTAGGCATTGGAGAGATGAG
>NW_006399762.1:6840345-6852146 GCF_000299155.1 Elephantulus edwardii
AGTGCAGTTGGCGCAGGATAGAGCAGGGTTTAGGGCTGTTGTGCATAGGGTCGCTATGAGTCGGAAACGACTCGACGGCACATAACAACAACAACATGTTTATTTTAATCTGCTGCCCCCAGGCCTGGTTTTAATTATTTTTCGGTCAAACACTCTTCTAAGTGGTAAAACACTGGTCTGTCTATTTGATGTACAGAGGTAATTCGTGATTGTTGTGATACTAAACACTGTGACATTGATGTGTCAAATGTGAGAATGGTGACCAATGGTGGACAGTGTTTGGTGAGTTCACTGATTAAAACAAGCTTGGAAGCAAGAGTGGCATCCACTTTCAAAATAGCTTGTCTCCGGAAACTCTATGAACTTCGAGAAATGATGAAAGTTATACAACTGTTCAGGTCTTTTGTTCATAGGGTCGCTATGAGTTATCTATGACTCGAAGGCACTAAACAAACTTAACGACAACAACAACACATATTGTCTTTATATTGAAAGTAAAATCTTGGAAACAGAAGCACTGGATAATGTTTTGTTATCAGAGAGCCATACTTACTGTTGTTGTTTGTTATTGTGCACCATCGAGTCGGAACTCACAGCTGACACTCTAGCAAGTTTTCAGAGGAGGTAAATCTCACGGGAGGAGATTGTTCATCCTTCTCCCATAGAGTAGCTGGTGGACTCAAATTACATGCCTGGTGGGTTGAAGCACAGCTTTTTACCACTAGGCCACCAGAACTCACAGGGAATAAAAGAATTATTAGCTCTGTGATAAAATTATTTATATTCATGGATATTGTTGTTAGATGTTGTCAGAGTATGAGTCATAGTGATCCTATGAACAAGAGGTCTGAACCTCAGCCTATCCTCATCATCTCTGACACTTCTTACAAGCTGAAGACAATAATATCTACCTAACAGGGTTAATGTAAGGAATAGAATAATATAACATACATAAAAACATCTGAGATTTAGTAGAATTTAGTTACACTTACACACATGATATGATTTTTTTGAGTATCAGTATTATTCACATTTCATTGGTGAATTAATGTATCTCTTAATTTATCTATACATAATGCATCACACTCTGTAGTATTTTGACATCGCTCCACATACCAATATATTAGCATGAGCTCTGGTAGCTGAGTAGTTACAGAATTGTATAACAACAATATTATTGTTATTATTGTTGTTATGTGCAATTGAATTGCCTGTGACTCATAGTGACTCTATGTACAGCAACTCTGAAACCTGCCCTGTGCTGAGCCAGTCTCACTCATTCCAACACACCTACCCCCATTTCCCCAGTTAATGTATCAGTCCCTCTGATTGGAGTCTTTTTCTCTTGCGTATGTCAGATGGAGATTCAGAATCCTTGTCTACGAGGAGCAGCCTAATTTCACCTTCTCCAGGATGTGCCTGTTTTTTCTCCTAGCTGTCCATGGGCTATTTAATACTCTTCTCCAGCACCACCTCAAAGGTGGTTCTATCATCCATAGTCATTGTCCAGCTCTCTGACATTTATCAAGTAATTATGAAGATAATGGCCCAGATCAGGCACACCTTAGTATCCAGACTGGCATAATTACTCTTCAGTATTCTAGAGAAGACTCTGACAGCAGATTTTCCAAATGCAATTTGTCTTTTGATTTCTTTACTGCTGGTACTAAGAGTATTGATTGTGGAGCCAAGCAAATTGAAGCTGTTAATCATCTATTAAGATGTTGCTAATCAGCCCACTAATGGGAATCTCTGTTTTCTAGATGTTGAGCTTCATGAAGTCAGTCATTCACCTTCTACACCAATTGCTTTAGGTCCTCCTCAGTTTCAATAAACAAGGTTGTGTCATTTGTAGAACACAAGTTGCTGATGAGTTTTCCTCCAATCCTGATGCTACATTTCTCTTCAAGGATCAGCCTCCCAGATGTTCTATCCTCATACAGATTGAAAAGGTATGGAGATAGGATGCATGTATACCTTTCCTGGTTCTGAACCATGTAGTGTTTCGTTACTCCGTTCTGACAAGTGCCTCCTTGTACAGGTTTTGCATAAGCTAATCAAGTGTTCTGGGATTCTCATTCTTCTCAGAGTCAACTACAGTATGTTGAGATCCACACAGAAAAATGTTTTTGCATAGTCAATGAAATAAATATTAGCATGCTATTATCCAAAAACGATTAGAACAGCACATCAGCAGAGAACTGCCAGAAGTCCAGGCTGGGTTTAGGAGGGGTCGTGGTACTAGGGATATTGTTGCTGATGTTAGATGGATCTTGGCTGAAAGCAGAGAATACCAGAAGAATGTCTATCTGTTTCATTGATTATGCAAAGGCATTTGACTGTGTGGATCATAACAAACTGTGGCTGACTCTGAGAAGAATGGGAATCCCAGAAAACGACTCGACGGCACATAACAACAACAACATTATTATCCTTTATATACATTTGCTTAAATTATGTGAGAAGAAGGACAGCAGTGATTGTAAGCATAGCGTAAAACCAACCTATGTTTTGTTCTAATGTATGTAGGGTTATTATTAATCCAAATCGACTTGAAAGTACAACAAAGCATGTGCCATTTGCAATTTCAGTACAGTGTCCATCAATAGCTGAAGAGTTGAAGAAGTTATGATACATTTACACAACAGGATACTATGCAACATTAAAAGCCTATTGAAAAATTCAGGAAACACTTTATAACACGGAAGTGTTTACCAAAGGACATATATGAGACAACTATTAAAAAACTCTGGGGAAAGGTTACATCATACATAGCTAGAACCATACATCTTTGGATAGTTACCAGCACTGGAAGAGATGAGTACAGAGGGCACTTACTAAAAATTAGTAAATAGATGTCGATTTTGTGCACCATCAAATCAGAACTGACCTATAGCTGACCCTCCGGTGGGTTTTCAGAGGCAGTTAATAGCACGAGAGGAGATTTTCCCATCATGGCAGGCATATATCAAGATGAATGATGGGAAAGGCAATATCAATAATAGGATAGCCAGTACAATACCACCAAAAAAGGGAAGACAGAGATTTTTGGAAAAGTTAATGGAAATCAAAATTACCGTTGTGAGAGAAAGTGGGGAAAACACAATTAATTTAAGGGTACTGAAATCAATGTTACAGAGTAAAATGTGTATGAATGGCTGAAGGAAAAATTAATTTGCTCTGTAAACCTTCAGTCAAATCACAATTGAGAAAATTTTAAATAATCAAATGAGGAAACTGAGTGACAGGGAAGTTAGACTTTATCTCAAGGTCATACAGCAAGTTCTAGGAAGTTGAGACGTATAACAATCTGTCAAAATCTATATCCTTAAAGGTGTGTGAATGAATCTTTAAATAGACGTCCCAGATGTGATAGATGAAATGATGGATATCTAAGCTAGCTAGAATTGAGGTGATGCTAGTAATGTAGATGAAAAAGAGAAATGCAGTGGATTAAGTAAAGAAATAAGAACAAAAAAGCAGAGATACTGCTAGATCCCTGAGTTGGTTTCTCTATAAGATGTAAGGTATGAATATTACTTTATTTTTCTGCAGCTGGATGTCCAGTTTTTTCCAGCACAACTTATTTAAGACACTATTCCTTCCCCACTTAATTGATTTTATCTCTGTTTAAAAGATCAGTTGACCATAGGTAGGTGGGCTATTTCTGAATTGTCAATTCTGTTCTACTGATCAATCTGTGACACATAAAAAATGCTGAAAATTACTAGTTAGATGTTGTTGCTGTTGTTGTTGTTAGGTGTCACTGAGTTGAGTACAACTCATAGTGACCCTGTGAACAAAAGATCTGAATCCTCTTCTATCCTGCGCCATCCTCACACTTCCTTATGCACAAGAGCTCTAGTCACCATGTCAATCCACCTGGCCAAGGATCTTCTCCTTTGCCGACCCTCCATTCTTCTCAGAATCATATTCCTCTCCAAGGACTAGCCCCTCTTAACAACATGCTGAAAGTATGTGAGGCAAAGTCTTATCATTCTTTCCTCCTAAGAGCACTCTGGCTGCACCCTCCCCAAGGTATATCTATTGGTTCTTTTGGTATCCATGGGATGTTCAGTGCTCTTCTCTAACACCACAGCTCAAAGGCCTCAATTATTTTTCAGTCATCTTTATTCATTGTCTAGCTTTCAGATGCACAGTAAGTGATTGGAAAGATCATAGCCTGAATCAGATGCACTTTAGTCCTCACACTGACATCATTATTCATTAATATGGAGAGGTTCTTAACTGCAGATTTTCCCAGTGCAATGTGTCTCTTTACTTCCTGACTGCTAAGTGTATTAATTATGGATCCAAGCAAGATGAAGCTGCTGACAGTTTCAATCTCTGCTCCTTCCATCATGATATTGCCTATTGGTCAAGTGGTAAGAAACTTTGTTTTCTTGACATTGAGATGCAATCCATACCAAAGGTTGTATTCCTTGATTTCTGCAAAAAATTTCAGTGGGGATGGTCATATCTGACACTTGTAGGACCAACTTAAAACTCAGGCAAGATTTCTATGGTACTATATTAAGAAAGAATTTCTTTTCTCCAGGAAGTCCAAGATTTTGGTGGCTGGAGGGAAGAATCAGTAATGGAAGTGGGAAAGATTTTGTGGACAGCTGGAAAGACAGAATAATGGTGGACATGGTTCAATGTTGATTAATTTTATAAAATATTATGAATGGGAATGATTGTATGGAAAAAATGTGAATGAAGGATAATTTGAAACACAATGTATATGAACTTTGTAAGCAAACCAATATAAATAAAAATTTATTTTTTATTTGAAAAAAAATTTAAAAAATGATTTAATGAGGCTCACCAACATTGTCAAGCATGATCTTCATTTAAAGTCAAATGCTTATAAATGTTAATTACATCAACAAAATATCTCTACAGAAATGTCTAGACTAATGTTTGAACAAACAAATTAGACACCATGGTGTTTCCAAGTTGTCCTATGAAATTAACCATCACAGCTGGCCATGAACTTCATCTTGCTCCAGTCACTGTGTCAACAATGATTCAGCAATATCATTGGATCAATGGAGATACACGATCAATCCCATGACTAGCATGCTGAGTTTTGAGATTTGAAGCCCTAACAACACCATGAAAACATGACAGAAACATTTCTCAAAACTAAATATTGGTTTGTGAAGAATGTGAATGGAAAAACTTACCTGGTGGGACAAAAACAATTGTCAATTCTACTTCAATAACGGCACTCATAAAGCAAATCAATTCTATCCCATTTGATCAGCAGCTAAAAATTGATACAGCGCTAACAGAGCTTCCAAATTGCAAATATTAAAATATTTTAATATTATGATGGTACTTAACTGCAGCACAATAGTATTATTGTTAGATATGATGGAGATGTTTCTAAGTCATTTACTATAGTATGTACAGGAGAACAAATCACAGCTCAGTCCTGTCATTCTTAAATTTGTCAATTTTTAGTCCATTGTTAAACTTGTGCCTATCCATATGTAGAAAGGCTATTTCCTCTTTTGCTGACACTTGACTATATCAGACATGATCTCTTTTTTTCAGGCACTGATTCCTTCTACTAAAATGTCCCAATTACGTGCAACAAAGTCATACCATTCTTGTTTCTAAGGAACATTCTGATTATACTTCTTCCAAGAGAGATTTGTTTATTCTTCTGAAGGTCTGTGATGTGCAATTTTCTTTGCCAACATCATAATTCAAAGACATCAATTCTACTTTGATATCCAGTCCAGCTTTCATATGTACCTGAAGTGGTTAAAAACACCATTCCTTGTGTCAGGTATAGTTTAATATTCAACATAGCATCTTTGCTTTTGAGTGCATTTTAAAAAAGTGTTTTACACATGTTGTTGTAGTTATGTGTCATCAAGTTTCTTGCTACTCACAGTGACCCTCGGTACAATAGCTCTGACTCAACCCTACCCTGAGCCTGTCTCACTGTCTCTAACACACCTACACCCCGTCAAAAAATACCCCATCTACTAAAGAACAGTAGAAATTTTCATTAAGGAAGAGTTTATAAAATTTTATTTGGGTGCCTGGTAATCCTTTATTTGTACTATTTTTTAAATCCATGTAACACAGATTAATCTATAAGATTACCACTGAAAATGATTTTGTATCCAGACTTGGTGGTTCTTCACAAAGGCGTACAAATAATATATTAATTGTATTATACTAATTGTTATAATTTTGTCTTAAAAACTTAAAAAATGGCAGAAGTGTATACCTCATTTCTCACTTTCTCAAGCAAAGTTTATTTTAGTTCCATTTGTTTTTCTCAGTATTTATGAGTGCTTTGAAAATTACTGAGCAAATGATCCATTTGCACATGATGTTGATGGCGCAAATGACTAATAATTGCATTCATAATTGTCTTTACTTTAGCATGGCACTCTGTGCTCATGAATTCAAAAGCATTTAACCATGAAAAGTGACCTTTAGTGGCATGTGATAAAATCTAATTTCTTCCCAGCCAAAGGATAATTTAGCAATATTGACCACTTAAAGGGCCAAGTCAAACAAGATAATAAGGGATATCTTTTCTCTTTCTGTTTTAGCAATTCTAGATTTGGACAATACAGACAAAAAAACAATGCTGCCATAATTATTATTTGGCTTTCAGAGCTATACAAATGAATAATCCTAAAAACTGCTTCCCAAAAAAGTTCTACTTATAAGTACTTCCCTCTCCCCTGCTTTGGCTATTTTGGTCTTGATAAAATGTTGTTTTTGATCAAATAGCCCATACACGATTAGCTGAAGTCTTATAAAATAAATGAATCACAGCTGCACTGACAAATACACAAGCAGGGACAGGGAATGATAAATGCAGAAATAATTCCCTCTCTAGTTGGAAGTGTCCTGACAGCAATAATTATAGAATGCAAGAGAACCGGTTTCTCCATAATACATTGATTTGACTGAACTAAAAAATGCTGACAGAAACTTAAGGGATTGTTTTCAAATATACCTTCATCTACATTGATCTAATGTATATGATTCTGGAAAACAAAATTTTCAGGGATTACCTAGTTTATTTGACCTGCTACTATATCAATAGAATATTTATTGGGAGAATTGCCAATTTCAACAGAGGTAGATAGATGGATGGTTTGTGGCTGTCAGGTATTATTGAATCAGAATCAACTCATAGCTAACCAGAAGGATGGTTGTTGTTAGGTGCCATCAAGATGAGTACAACTTAGATTGACCCCAAGAATAATAGATCTGAACCTTGTCCCATCCTGTGTCAATCTCACAATCTTTGACAGACTCAAGCCCATCTGTAGTCACTGTTTCAGACTTCCTGATTGAAACTCTTTCTCTCTTATACTGTCCCCTTGACTTTCCAAGCGTGATGTCCTTCTCCAAGATGGATGGTATGGCTCTTAATTGAACATTTTTAAGGAACACAAAAGATAGACAGCTGAGGTAATTTAGAATTTTGGTTATTTAATATTAGCAATGTTAGTCATGTCACCATGTTAAGAAAGTCTTCCTTATATGTAGTTATTATTATTCTATAACTCACAACATTGTATTTCAGGATAGAACCTGAAATTGACTTTTTGACTATTAATGCAACACCATTCTTTTTCTGTTTTTCATTCCCAGCATAGTGTACCAACTATATAATTATCTGGTTCAGAGTGGCCAAAGCTGGCCCATCTCATCTCACTTATGTATGTAGATGTTTATACATTCCATTTCATTTTGAACAATTTCCAGCTTTCCAAATTTAAGCTGCATACATTCCGTGTCCCAATTATTAAATGATGGTTGTCATTGTTTTTCCTCATTTCAATGAACTTCCAATCTGGAACTTTATAACTCCACTACTATAATTACCCTCATTCTTCTAGTGTTCATAGAGTTTTGGTAGGCCTGTTATTTAAGAAGCAGAGCCAATCTTGCTTCCTAGTCTGTCTTTATCTTCCTAGTCTGTCTTTATTTGGAAACTCTACTAAAACCTGTCAGTCATGAGTAACCCTTATGACATTTGACACACCAGTGGTATAGCTTTCAAAATCACTGCAATCCCAAGTTATCCCAGTACAGCAAAATTATAGACTAGTGCTGTCTACTTAGAACAATGTTCTCTCAAAATACAACAAACTGCCAATTTAGTTTGTAACTTTAATAACAAATTAGTCTTCACACCTGATTGTTAACTAAATAAAAAGCCCAAGAAAGAAGATTGAAGTGAATTTGGAAAATATTGAACAATGTCATTTATATCACATGCAAGCAAAATACTGCTAATGATCATTCAAAAAGGGCTAGAACAGTACATAGGCAACTGTCAGAAATTCAAGCAGGATTTAGAAGAGACTGTGATAACAGGGTTTAAAATTAAGAAAGGAATATATGAGACCCTCTATGAGGTGGATTGACTGGGGTAATTGGGATGATTGTGTTGGAGGCAGTGTGATTGGCACAAGATAGAGCAGGGTTTAGGGTTGTTGCACACAGGGTTGCTATGAGTCACAAGCGACTCAATGGCACATAACAACAACAGCAACAGACCCTGTGAAGAGGAATATGGCATCTAGATCAGAGGGAGACTCATCAATAAACTGCATTATGCAGATGACACAACTTTGCTTACTGAAAGTGAGGAAGACTTGAGGCATGGGTTACAGAAGGTCAAGGAAATACAGCCTTTGATATGGATTGCTTCTCAATGTCAAGAAAACAAAGATTTTTACCACTGGAATGATAGCCAATATCCTGATGAGTGGAGAAGAGATTGAAACGGTTAAAAACTTCATCTTACTTATATCTACAATTAACACCCCTGGTATCAGCAGTTAGGAAATAATGAGACACATTGCACTTTGAAAATCTGCAGTTAGGGACATTTCCAAATTACTGAGGAGTAATTAATTATGTCAATTTGAGTACTTAGGTGTGTCTGATTAGGCCATAGTATTTGCTATCACCTGCTATGCATTTTAGAGCTGGAGAATAAGTAGTGTGACAGAAGAAGAATTGATGCCTTGGAACTGTGGTGTTGGATAAGAACACTGAATATCCCATGGACTATCAAAAAAATAAACAAACAAACAGATATGGAGATATTGAAGAGGGTGCAGCCTGAGTGCTTTTTGGAGACAAGAATTATGAGGCTTTGCCTCACATACTTTGTACATGTTGCTAGGAGGAGCTATTCTTTAGAGGACATGATGTTTGGAAGGGTGGAGGGTTGGTGAAGGAAAGGAAGACCCTCAACCAGGTGGATTGACATGGTGACTGCTGCAATGTGTTCTAGCATGTCAGGAAGTGTAATGATGGCACAAGTTAGGACAGGATCCAGATCTGTTGTTCATAGGGTCACTATGAGTTGTTCTCAACTCAATGGCACCTAATGACAACAATGTTAGCAAAAAAAAAGGACGAACCTCAATGGTATGGATTGGGGTAATGGTTACAACAATGGGCTCAAACAACTACCATGCTTATGTTGTAATGTGCCCTCAAGTTAACTATAACTCTTAGAAACCCTGTGAACAACAGCTCTGAAACGTGCCCTTTCTTGAATCAACCTTGCCATCTCTGATACACCTGACCACATTCTCATGTCACTGTGTCAATCTGTCTCACCTAGAGTCTTCCTCTCTTACACTGACCCTCTACCTGTCTAAGCATGATGTCCTCCTCCAAGAACTAGTCTCTTCCTTGGCAATATGCCCAAAGTATGTGAGACAGAGCCTCAAACTCCTTGTCTCCAAGAACCAGCCTGGTTTCACCCTCTCCAGAATAGGCCTGTTTACTATTTTGGCAGTCCATGGTATGCTGAATACACTTATCTAGCACTACAACTCAAAGGCACCAATTCTTCTGTCGTTTTTATCCATTGCCCAGTTCTCAGATGCATAGAAAACAAATGGTAAGACTGTCCTGGATCAGGTGACCCTTGGCCTCTAGAGTGGGACTGCTTAGAACTCTGGAGAGGACCCAGATAGCAGACTTTTCCAAAGCAACTTATATTTTGATTTCCTGACTACTGATGCTAAAAGTGTTGATTTTCAATCAGAGCAAAATGATACAGTTAAACAACAATATTAACTCCTAAATAAGCACGTTTAATATCTTTTCCCTCAAAGATGTGTAAGTCAATGCTTTCTTTTGGTATTACTTTTATATCTTTCATATTCTATTTGTGGTTTATTTTGTTGGGTTTTTTTTTTTGTGTGAGCCATTGGCTTGGTAAATTTCTTTCCTCATTTCTTAGTTGTGTCTCCTGTAGGCATCATATTGATGGCTTTTAGGTTTTTTTACTCATTCTGCTTCTCTCTCTCTCTCTCTATTTTTGTTTTGTTCATAAGGTCATGTTACCTTTTTTTTATTCAGAGAGACAGTCTAAATTGCAGAATTATACTCAATTTCCTCCCAGATGTATTATTTTTAACTTAGGTTAATATCTAGCAGTCATAAGACCAGGAGACATATTACACTGGGAAACCTGCTGGCAAAGACCTCTCCAAAATCCTGAAGATGAATGATATCAGTTTAAAGATCAAGGTGTGCCTGCTTCAAACCATGGTCTTTTCAATCATTAGCTAGAAAATGGCTAAACATGACAGAAGAAGAAATGAAACCTTTGAGTTGTAGTGTTGGAGAAGAGTACTGAATATCCCATGAACTGCCAAAAGAATAAGTGGATATGTCTGGGAAAAGCACAACTAGAGTGCCTCTTGTAGGCAAAGATGGTAAAGCTTTCACTCTCATACTTTGGGCAGGTTGCTACGAAAGGGCCTTCCTTGGAAAGTGACATCATGCTTAGAAAGATGAAAAGTCAGCTAAAGAAGGAAAGACACCCCCATCCCACCCCCAGGAAGTGGATTGACACAGTGACTATGGCCATGGGTCACATAAGTCAGAAAAGATGACAATGAATAGACCAGAATTCAGATCAGTTACTCATAAATTTGCTATGATGTTGTTTATAGTAATACTATGAACAAGAGCTCTGAATCTTGCCCTATTCTGAACCAGTCTCACTATTTCTGACACACCTTAACCCTTTATCACAGTCACTGTATCAATCAATCCATCACATCCAGGGTCTTCTCCTGTGCTGACACTCTCCCTTTCAAGTATACTATTTCTCTTCTTCTTCAAGGACTGGTCCTTCCTAGTAATATGCCCAAAGTCTATGTGAGATGGAGCTTTAAAAGTCCTTGCCTCCAAGGAACAACCTGATTTCACCCTGTCCAGGAAAGACCTGTTGCTCTCTTGGCAGTCCATGGTATATTCAACACTCTTCTCCAGCATAACAACTCAAAGGCATTGATTCTTATTCTGTAATTCTTATTCACTGTCCAGCTCTCAGATGCATAGCAAGCACTGTCAAATGCCTGAAGCCAAATCCAGACAATCTTCAGGCCTCCTGGACCTTGTGGTTCAACCTTGATGTGCAAATCACTGACACCTGTGCCATTATGCTTGTTCTCATGGTTTGTCTTTAAAGGTATCATTTATATGTCTGTTGTTTATTTTGGGAAGTGTCTTTGCTCTTAATAAGGTAGTTTTTTTGGGTGTTTTTTTTTCTTAATCATCTTAACTTCTCTTTTGGTTGCAGCAATTGTCTGTCAGATGCTGTGCTAATGATGGATGGTGAAGAGATTGAGATTGTTAAAAACTTTAGTTTGCTTGGCTCCACGGTCAACACTCTTGGCACCAGTAGCCAGAAAATAAAAAAACATATTGCGATAGGAAAGTCTGCTGTTACGGACCTCTCCAGGGTACTGAAGAGAAATGGTGTCACTCTGGAG
>NW_006399762.1:6852501-6882320 GCF_000299155.1 Elephantulus edwardii
GCGATTGGCACAGGATAGAGCAGGGTTTAGGGCTGTTGTATATAGGGTCGCTATGAGTCACAAGCGACCCGATGGCACACAACAACAACAACAACAGGAAGAAGAATTGACCATCCAATTCTGAAATAAAAGGCCTTGGGAACCCTATGTGTTCTATGAGTCATACTCAACAGCACCTATCAACAACAATGATAGTATGTTACACCATAATTCAATTACTTACAAAACTAAAAGACAATGCAAAGAAACTTAATATGAAACAGTTAAGAGGAAAAAGTCTTCAACAAAGTAAAAAGAAATAGTTGATTTTAAATCTACACTAAAGATAACAAGAAGCAGAATTAGTACTTTAAAATATTAAATGACTCTGTAACTTGAATGATAAACTGATATATTTTGAACAAAGATAAAAAGCTGGCCCCAGCATCACATCCAAAGAAAGGAAAAAATAAATGAGAGCAGAAATGAAGAATCTGAAAGATAGAATGGAAGCACCATGATTAGTATTCTGGATAAAGAAACAAAAACAGTTGTAACTGCAAGAATATTCTCAAGAAATACAACCTTGAAAAGGGAACTCAAGTCAAATTACCTCAATTAAAATCCTGACTCTGCTTCTTACAAGCTGGGTTGCCTAGGGTAAAATTACTAAACATCTCTGAATCTTAAACTTTTAATCTATAAAATGCAAATGATTGCGATCAACTCAATCTAGTCCATTGCTGTGGAGCTGTAAAATTGTCCCATAGAATTTCCAAAGTCGTAAATTTTCATGAAAACAGACTGCCACATCAGGCTCCTGCTGAACAGCCAGTGAATTTGAATAATAGACTTTCTGTGTTTTACCACTATTCCATCAGGTCTTCCGGAACCTACTAAAAGTGCTTCCTGTGAAAAAACAATAGGTATAATTAACTGGATGGAGACCTAAAGAATATGACTGTGCTGCCAACAAGCACAACAGTTCAAATCCACCAGCTGCTCCATGGGTAAAAGATGGGAAATCTCCTCCAATGTAAGTTATAGCCTCTGAAAACCCACTGGGCAGTCATAGGCGCCATGACAGTGACTGACTTTGACCGTATATGTTAGCTAATATTACAGTAAAATTTCAAAATGTATTTGCCTTATTCAGTTTTGTTTGCAAATTGCCTTAATCGTCTGTTGAATATGTTGGGGGGGGGGAATGAAAACAGAATTGAAGAAAAATTTCCTAATCTGAAGGAAATATATATGGAGATAAAAGCTCTTACTATTTTTTAGAGAAAATCAATAAAAGAGGAAAAACAAACACATCAAACTCCAGCAAGATATTAGACTTGAATATGTAAAGAAAATATGCACAGGTTGTTGTTGTTGTTGTTGTGTTGTTATGTGCTGTCATGTTGCCTACGACCCATAGAGACACTATGTACAGCAGCCAAAGCTTGCCTTGCCCTAAGCCAGTCTCAATAATTCTGACACACTAAACCCCTTTACCCCAGTACCTATATCAATCCATCTCATCCGGGGTCTTCCTCTCCTGCCCTTCCCCTCCACTCTTCCAAGGATGATGTCCTTTTCCAAAGACCAGTCTCTCCTGGCCATATGCTCAAAGTAAGTGAGACAGAGCTTCAAAATCCTAGCCTTTAAGGAGATATTATTTTCGTCCTTTCCAAGACAGGTTTATTTGTTTTCTTGGCAGTCTATGGTATGTTCAAGACTCTTCTCAAGCAACACAGTTAGAAGGTACTGATTCTTTTTCTGTTATCTTTACTAATTTTCCAGTTCTCTGATGCAGAAAAAGTAATAGCAAAGACCATAGACTGGATTAGGCACACCTTGGTCTCTAGACTGACATGGTTGCCTCTCAATACTCTGGAGAGGTCCCTGAGAGCAGATTTTCCCAGTGCAATTCCTCTTCTGATTTCCTGATTGCTGGTGCTAAGAGTATTTTTTGTGGAGCCAAGTAAGCTGTAATTATAAACAATCTCAATCTTTTCACCATCTATCATGGTGTTGTCAATTGGTCCAGTGGTGAGAATCTCTGTCTTCTTGATGTTGAGCCTCAATCATATTGAAGACAACAGTCCTTGACCTTCTGCAGCAAGTGCTTCAGGTCCTCCTCAGTGTCAGCAAGCAAGGCTCTGCCATCTGCATAAACATAAGGTAGACTATTGTTTGATGAGTTGTCCTCCAATCCTGATGCCACACTCCTCATAAAGCCTTCCTTCCCAAATGATCTGTTCTGCATATAGATTGAAAAAGTATGGAGAAAGGTATAAAAGCACAAAAATAAAAACACCTCAGAAAACTTAAAACCCAGTACATTTAGATCTTTCTTTCATAGTAAATAGTTTATACACTTGTTCTCCAAATGTCTTTTCCAATTACTATGTCCTGGAGACTATTTGCTATCATTATATGCACAGTTAGTTGGCTAGATGCGATTGTGTGTGTTCTGACACATCGAAATCCTGTGTACAGTAGAAGAAAGCATTCCTGATCTTGTGCTATCCTTACAACTGCAGCTGTGCTTGAGTCTACTGGTGCACCCACTGTATACATTCATCTGCCTTTCCTTTAGATCTTTCTTTTTGTTTTTGCTGACACTCCACCAAGTAAAATATCTTTCTTCAGGGACCAGCTCCTCTTGTTACTATGTCCAAAATTAATGAGATGAAGTCCTTACTTCTAAGAGATGTCCTAATTATAGTGTATGTATAGCTACCTTATTGTGAAAAACAAGTAAAATGCAATGTGCTATCATTTATTTGAAAATTCCCATGAATTACTTTTATAAGTGGGAAAGACATTTTGTTTTTCAAAATAAGGACCTGTTTAAAATGTCTGTGCCTAAACTACATTATAATAATGCATTTCTTGTCTTCCTATTATGCACCATTTATCTGTCCTTACTTGTTATTGATCAAATTTGAAGACTACTTTAGAATTTGAAAACATAGCAGAATTAATTCTTTTTATAAAATATTCATTTACTTGCTACAGGATGTATGTAATATTTGTTTGTGAATTGCATTGCACTTTTCAGTGTCATGAAAGAACCAGAGGACATATGTTCTTCAAAATTATTTTAGAGAGAGTAAGATTTGAGCAGATTCTAGCAGAATTTAGTCTTCTAAACATTGATCAGGATATAAGTACAAGGTAAAAAAAAGAACTCAGACAAACTTCGTACTACAAGATCAGTTCCCCCACCAGATATTTTCCTTCTATTTCTCATTGATGATTAAGCCTCATTGGTCCTTTTCTGCTGAAGGAAAGAATTCATCTCTTACAGGACGACTTAGACATTTTTGTTAAAATTTATAAGGCACTTGTTATGTGCCACCGAGTCAGAACCAACTCATAGCTGGCCCTGCACTGGGTATTGAGGGTCTGTAAACTAGACAAGAGGAGATTTTTCCATCTTTCGCCTGTGGAGCATTTGGTGGATTCAAATTACCTGGTTTTGAGTTAGCAGTGAAATTCCTTTTTTATTTTTCCCCATCTTAGAATACACATATCATTTTGAAGGAATGGATAAAAAATTTTACCATTATATAAAAAATAACTATATTAATAATTACATGTATTTATTGAGTACACACAATGTGCCAGAAACAAATACCAAATTACTTCTTGGAAATAACATTTTTATCCTTACCACAAACAGATGGGGATGGTATCATTGGCTATTTTAAGGGTAAAAGAAGTAATTTGCTTTAGTTGACATAACAAGAATTAGAGCCAACACACAATCCGAGGTGGATTGTGCAAGAAGGAATATATTTTTTAAAGAGAAAAGCAAAGTCGTGGGGGGAGTCGGAAGGGAAATATACAACAATGAGTACATGGAAACCCAAGTTTTCTGTAAACTTCCATTAAAATCACAATAAAAATATAAAAACAAACCAACCAACTTTATATCTCTCTAATCGTTCATTAGGTTTTAAAGTACTTTTAAAACTGTAAAGATTATACATGGCTGTTAAAATTGGGGAAGGGTGTCCTATCTCCATATCTTTTCAATCCATATGTGGAATTATAGGGGAGGCTGGACTCTAGGAAGAGAAATGTGGCATCAGGTTTGGAGGTAGACTCATCAACAATCTGTGTTATGCACATGACACAACCCTGCTTGCTGAAAATGAGGAGGACCTGAAATGCTTGCTGCAGAAGGTCAAAAACTGCAGCCTTCAATATGGATTGAAGCTCAACATCAAGAAAACAAGGATTCTCACCACTGGACCAATTGGCAGCATCATGATAGATGGTGAAGAGATTGAAATTGTTGACAGCTTCAGTTTGCTTGGTTCTATAATCAACACTCTTGGTACCACTAGCCAGGAAATTAAAAGACAAATTGCATTGGGAAAGTCTGCTGTCAGAGACCTCTGCAAAGTACTGAAGAGCAATGATGTCAGTCTGGAGACTAAAGTGTGTCTGATACAGGCCAGGGCCTTTGCAATTACTTGCTATACAGAGAGCTGGACAATGACTAGAAATGATAGAAGGAGAATTGATGCCTTTGAGCTGTGGTGCTGGAGAAGAGTATTGAATATACCATGGACTGCTAGGAGAACAAAGAAGTTCATCCTGAAGAGGGTGAAGCCAGGCTACTCCTTGGAGGCAAGGATTCTGAAGCTTTACCTGAAGCTTTAGACATGTTGTAAAGTGGGATTAGTCCTTGGAGAGGGACATCATGCTTAAAAGGGTGCAGGGACAGAGGAGGAAAGGAAGACCCTCAATGAGATGGATTGACTCAGTGACTGGGATAATGGGGGTAGGTGTGACAGAGACAATAAGATTGGTATAGCATAGAGCATGATTTAGGGCAGTTGTACATAGGGTCACTATGAGTGACAGGTGACTCAACAGCATATAACAACAACAATAACCATTAAAATTTACTCTTCCTGTGCAATTAAATTGCCCCTGTAAACCTGCTGGAGGGTCAGCTATGAGTTGGTTCTGACACCATGGTACAAAATTGTGTTGTTGTTGTTAAGTGCCGTTGAGTCACAGGTGATTCATAGAGACCCTATGAACGAAGTCCTGGACACTTCCTACATAACTTCCATCCTTTCTCCAGGTTCATAGGGTTTCCAGAGGCAAGCTATTGTGATAGTGGATGCCACTCCTGCTTACAAGCTTGTTTTAATTAGGGAGCTTCACCCACTGTCCACCACGGGTAATAGTATTCGACTTCACAGCAACCCCTCTTACAGCAAGCAGATAGACCAAGGTCACACAACCCTAGAAGAAGGTTTCCTCAAAAACAATTAAAGGCAGGCCTGAGGGCTGCAGGCCTGAGGGCTTGATGGGATTTGAAGCTAGAGCCTGGAACAGGCTCCCCAGGCTCGACCCCACCCTTAATTACCCTTACTCTAGGGGTCAGAGCGCCCCACCCGCCTTTGAAGGCCAAAAAGAACAGTAATATACAAGGAAAAAGACCCCAGAAACTTCTCTTGCCTGACTGCCACCAAGAGGAGCCTCCATGGAGACGCCAGCCATCCTGCCTGCTTAGCCAGATGGCTTCCAGAGTGGAGGGAGACTGTTCTCCAAGCCTTGTAAGGGATGGTACAAAATAGTAACAGTTAAAAGTTAAAAAGAATTCTGGTGACTTAGTCCACAGAAAGTTAAATGCTAATCCAAAGGCTGTACCTCCACCAGCAGCTACAAGAGAGAAAGATTATCTCCTCCCATGCAATTTAAAATCTCAGAAACCTGTTGCAAAGTTGGCTATAATTCAGTTCTGATTCAATGGAAAAAGAAAGTTTCATTAAAAATTAAGTATTAAAGAATTGCTGCTGCTGTTGTTGTTAAGGTGCCATCGAGTCCAGTACAACTCAGAGTGACCCTGTGAACAACAGATCTGAACCCTCTCCTATTCTGTGCTTTCTTCAAACTTCATGACACACTAAAGCCCATTGCAGCAGTCACCGGTCAATCCACCTGGTGGAGGGTCTTCCTCTCCTTCACCGACCCTTGATCCTTCCAAGCATCTTGTCCTCCAAGGAATAGGCCCTCCTAGCAACATGCCCGAAGTATGTGAGGTGAAGCCTCATCATTCTTGCCTTCAAAGAGTATTCTGGATGTATCCTTTCTTAGACATGTCTGATTGTTCTTTTGGCCATTCTTGGGATGTTCAGTGTTCTTCTCTAACACCACAGCTCAAAGGTATCAGTTCTTTTTTGTCATCCTTATTCATTGCCAAGCTCTCAGATGCATAGCACTTGAGTCCTCAAACTAGAAAACCAACACTAGAGGAATAAGAATGAATGATTAAATTTAGTACATTAATTTTTCTCATCTTTTGAGCTAACCTGCCACTTGTACCACATTCTTAAGAGATGACAATGTGAAAAGTATGGTCAGTATCTGGCCTTCTTTTTTAGTTCACATGTTAAAATACTTGGCACAAATATGTTATTTTTAGGTATTATTGAAACTGTGACTCATATTGACTTTATGAACAGCAGAGTAAAAAATAACCCAGTTCTGCGCCATCCTCACTATCCCTACCACCTCTCGCCTATTGCTACAGTCTCTGTGTTAGTCTATCTTGTTGAAAGTCTTCTTTCTCTGACCCATTGCATTTCCCGGTATAGTGCTTTTTCCAAAGACTGGCCTCCCCGACAGCATGACCAAAAAATGTAAGATGAAATTTCATTTTCCTTGTCTCTTAGGAGCACGCGGGATGCATTTCCCTTATGAGAGATTTGTTTGCTATTTCGCTGACCGTCCACCTTTCCAAGCTTAATGTCCCTTCACAAGGAATAGCCCCTCCTAACTACGTGCCAAACATATGTGAGATGAAACCTCATTAACCTTGTTATTAAGTAGTACTCTGATTACTTTTTCTCCAACAGCTCATGAGATATTCAGTCTTTTTCTCCAACACCAAAAGTCAAAGGCATCAATTATTCTTCTGTCAACCTTATTCATTGTCTAGCTCTCAGATGAATAGCAGGTGATTAAAAAGACCATAGCTTGAGTCAGGCACACCTTGATCTGTAAATGTACAGCTCCTCAATAATTTGGAGAGATGCCTGGGAACAGAGTTTTCAAATGTAATATGTCTCCTGATCTCCTGACTACTGATCCCAAGGGTGTGTGGAACCAAGTACGTCATAGTGTTTTGCTGACTATAGAAAAACTTTTGACTGTGGGGATCATAACGAATTATGGCTAATATTGAGAAACTAAGACTCTCCCAGCACTTGGCTGTGCTCCTGAGAAATATATATATAGGCCAAGAAACTGTTATCTAAACAGAGAAAGAGAACACTGCAAGGTATCTTTTCCCCCATGCCTATTCAATTTGTATGATGAGTAAATCATTGGAGAAGCTCAACTTTATGAGGAAGAATGTGCCATCAAGATTGAAAAAAAGGACTTATTAACAGCCCGTGTTTGCAGATGATACAACCTTGCTTGCTGAAAAAAAGGAGGATCTACCTATAACTCTTTCTGCAGAAGATCAAATACTACAATATTCAATATGGATTGTATCTCAACATCAAGAAGGCAAAACTGCTCAACCCTGGATAAATAGGCAATATCATGATAGGTGAAAGAAGGTTCAATGTCAATGTGTCAATGGTTTCATCTTACTTGATCATACTTACTTGCTCATAAATAGTTCCTCTTTACCAAAATGGAAGCAAATATTCACAATATACAGTAAATTTTAAAGAACATATTTTACTTAGAAATGTATTATAGTTTTTGTTGTTGCTATTTTCAGTCCAGTCAAAACCAACCCACAGCTAGTCTTCCAGTGAGTTTTTAATGGCAGAAAATTGCACAGGAGGAGATTACCCATCTTGTTCCTGTGGAGTATCTAGTGGGTTCCATCCACATGTCTTTGAGATTGCAAGCACAGTTTTTTACCACTAGGCTAGCAGAGCTCCTATCATTGTGTAATGGCTTCACAGCATTTCATTGAGTAGGTGTACTGTTGTTGCTGTTGTTTTTAGGCGCTGCCAACCTGAGTATGAGTCATAGTAACCCTATGAACAAAAGTTCTGAACCCTATCCTATCCTGAACCAATTTCACAACCTCTGACACACTCAAGTCCATTGCAATAGTCACTGTATCAATCCATCTTGTTGAGGGTTTTCCTCTCTTCCACCATCCCTTCAACTTTCCAAGCATGATGTCCTTCTATTAAAAATAGCCTCTCAAAAAAAAATAGCCTCTCATAACAACATGCCCAAAGTTATATGAGCTAGAGTTTCATCATCCTTATCTCCAAGAAGTGATTGGCATTCTTCAAGACATGTCTAATTGTTCTTTTGGCAGTTCATGAGATATTCAGTTCTCTTCTCCAACACCACAACTGAAAGACATCAATTTTTCTTGTTGTCATCCATATTCATCGTCCAGATTTAGATTCATAGCAAATGACTGAAAAGACCATGGTCTAAACCAGACATACCTTAGTTCTCAGATTAACATCATTGCTCCTCAGAAATTTGTAAAGGTCCTTGACTGCAGATTTCCCAAGTGCAATACATCTTCAGATCTCCTGACTGCTGGTACCAAGTATATTGATTATGGATGCAAATAGGATGAGGTCTTTGACAGTTTCAATCTTTTCTCTATTATGATGTCACCTATTGGTCCAGTGGTGAGAATTCTTTTTTTCTTCTTGATGTTGAGATGCAATCCATGTTGAAGGCTATAGTGTTTCAACTTCTGTAGCAAGTGATTCAAGTGTCAATTTACCATTAATGGCTACTTAGGTTTGTTTCTTTTTCACTGCTTTTCTTCTTTGAATTACATTTCTGTTAATAATTGTGAGGCATCTAAAATTTGCTAGACATTTACTTCAATTATAAGCTAGCAAGTTAGTCTTCTATTATTTCATGAGTGATGGCAGAAAATGCAAATCTGTTGAGTCAGAAACTAAGGACTCTATTACTTCAAACTCATGTCAGACTCTTTTTCCCAATTCCATGGCAGAGTGGAATAACCAAGATAAGTGCTACATGGCATATATGCTCTCAACTCTTCAATGAGTTTCTATTATAGCTAAGGCATGTCAAGTGTATTAAGTGCTAATCTTTTGTGATATTATGTGTAGTTAATCTGCCAGCTTTTGCCTAGAGGACTATATTATCTTTAATATACTGGACAAAAAAATCTCCCTTTACTCCACAGGGAAATTATATCTTGAAAGTTTGTTCAATACACAAACATCTTTTAAGAGATAATCTGGTAATAAACAAAACAAAATTGTCAGTATCATCGCTCTAAACACATGCAGAAACACAACATTGTCTTCCTACAGTTATAAAGAATATTATCCAGGCTCCTAATCACTACACCCCTGGGCTTAAAGATGTTTTCATCCCCATAGTATTTCAGTGTACATAATGAGCCTATTTTTCTTCAAACTTATCTTTTAAGCAATTTGGTATATTGAAAGAGTGTGTGAGATAAGTGTAAGATAATCAAATTCCAATACTGAATGGGTAAAAAGAGCAGAAACAACATGAGAATGACTGAGTGTGACTTCTACCTACTTCTATAAAATTCACTGTACCATATAACTAACTACATGGTCAGATATGCCACCTCACATGCTTCTGCACCTATTTCTACCAGTCATTGGGCCCAGTGTTCATTGCAACTTGACTTACAGATTTTACTCACATTTGTGTGTTTTGTTAGGGAAATAGCTTGGGGAGTAGGGGAGTCAAAGAATACCGCATAATTCAAGCCCCGGTTTAGTCTAGCAGTCCCAAGCAAGACACAATTCCTCAATTAGTTCTGGCAGCTTTTCATCTAAATAGTGAAAATCCAGCTTCATTTCCACAGCACAAATAAATCTGTGGTTTCCTCAATCATACAGCAAACTTTATCTCAGAGCAGTTACAAGCCAGGTTTTCTTTCAACCATCCAGCAAACAAAACTTTTAACTGTGACTCCATCTCCTGGGTCCTCTGGTTACACCTTGCCACAGGCTTTTCACAGCAGTGTCACAGTCTCTTCACCCTCTCTCCATCACCATTTCTCCCAGTCCCTCTTCCACCATCTCTCACAGGGTGAAAAACATTCTCTTATATTGGTCTCAAAGCTGTTCTTGACTTATAAGATCATGTGCCTACAGTTAAACTAGTTGGATTATGCCCCCCCCTCACGACAAGGGCTAACACAATAACTACAAAAGCCAATTTTCAAGGGTTTTGACAACTCTAATTTTATAATTTTATAAAGTTTAATTTTAGAGAGATACATATATTGAATATTATAATTATAAATAGAAACGACATTGAACTGTAAAAGTTGTGTTGTTTTAATTTTAAAGTGTTTCTTCAGTATAATACACATATTTAAATAATTAGTATATAGTATCTTGCAAAGCTATAAATAATAAGCCAAAAGCATATTATAAAACCCCTTTACATCCACGTTAATTGGCCTAGTAATATATTTATTGGTTGTGGTAACCTACTGGAAAGAATCTGTGCTCCAATCCTGAAGGCAAGTGATTAAATTCGCCCAGGTCCTCTGAAGGAGAAGGATGGGCAAAATCTTCCTTTATGATTATTGTTGTTGTCATGTGTTGTTGCTCGTCTATGAACAGCAGCTCTGAAACCTGCCCTGTCCTGAACCAGTCTCATTGATTCTAACACCTTATCTCAGTTACGGTATCCCATCTGCAGTCTTCCTCTCCTGCTTTGTCCCTCCACTCTACTGAGCATTATGTCCTTCTCCAAGGTCCTCCTGGTCATGTGCCCAAAGTATGTGAGACAGAGCTTCAAAATCCTAGTCTCCAAGGAGAAAATTGGTTTCACCCTCTCCAAGATAGACTTGTTTTCTTGGCAGGCCATGGTATATTAAAGACTTTTCCAACACCACAATTCAAAGGCATCGATTCTTCTCCTGTCATCCTTAGACATTGTCCAGCTCTTTGAAGTATAGCAAGTAATTGCAAAGACCATGGTCTGGGTTAGGCACACCTTAGTCTCTAGACTGGCATTGCTGCTTTTCAGTACTCTGGAGAGGTCCATGACAGCATATTTTCCCAGTGCAATTCACCTTTTGATTTCCTGACTGCTGATGTTAAAAATGTTGATAGTGGAGCCGAGCAAACTGTAATTGTTAACAATCTCAATCTCTTCTCCATCATGGTGCTGCTAGTTGGCCCATTGGTGAGAATATTTGTCTTCTTAATGTTGAGATGTAATCCATATTGAAGACTATAGTCCTTGATCTTCTGCCTCAAACACTTCAGGTCTTTTTCCGTTTCAGCAATCAAGGTTGTGTCATCAGCATATCATAGGTTGTTGATGAGTCTTTCTCCAATCCTGACATTACTCCTCATAAAGCCCTGTTTCCCAAATGATCTGTTCTGCATATAGATTGAAAAGGTATGGAAACAGGATGCATCCCTGACCCTATCCTTTTCTGATTTTGAACCATGCAGTGTTTCCCTGCTCTATTTTGAGGACTGCTTCCTGGTCCAACTATAGGTTTTGTATAAACACAATCAAGTGTTCTTGGATTCCCAATTTCCTCAAGGTTAGCTACAATTTATTGTTACCCACACAGACAAATGCCTTTGCATAGTCACAATGAAACACAGAGAGACATTCCTCTGGTACTCTGCTATCTGCCAACATCCATCTGACATTGGTGAAAAAGTCTCTATTGCCACAACCTCTTCTAAACCCAGCTGTATTTCTGTTCGTTCTCTGTCAATGTACTGTTCCAATTATTTCTGGATAACCATCAAAAGAATTTTGCTTGTATACAATATTAGTAATGTTGTTGTTGTTATTGTTGTTATGTGCCGTCGAGTCATGTGCGAATCATAGCAATTCTATGTACAACAGTCCTAAACTCTGCTCTGTCCTGTGCCAATCGCACTGTCTCCATTATACCCACCTAGTCACTGAATCAATCCACCTCATAGAGGGCCTTTCCCTCCTGCACTGTCCTTCCACCCTACCAAGCATGTTGTCCCTCTCAAAGGACCGGTCCCTCCTTACAACATGTCCAAAGTATGTTAGACAGAGACTCAGAATCCTTGCCTCCAGGGAGCCGCCCAGTTTAACCAAGATATCATGTTGTTATGTGTCGTTGAGTTGCCTGTGACTCATAACGACCCTATGTACAGCTACCCTAAAGCCTGCTCTATCCTGTGTAAATTGTATTGTCTCCAAGGATCTTCCCTTCCTGCACTATCCTTTCACCCTTCCAAGCATGATGGCACTTTCCAAGGACTGATCCCACCTTACAGCACGTCCAAAGTATTTCAGACAAAGCTTCAGAATTCTTGCCTCCAAAGAGCAGCCTGGCTTCACCCTGTCCAGGACGAACTTGTTTGTTCTCCTAGCAGTCCATGGTATATTCAATACTATTCTCCAGCACCACAGCTCAAAGGCATCAATTTCCCTTCTATCATCCCTAGCCATTGTCCAGCTTTCTGGATTTAGTTGTTTGTTTTTTATTTATGCCTTAAAAATATTCATTTCTGGTCCCGAAGAGTCACAGAAATAGTGCCAAAGAATGTAGATTTTGTAACAGTAGCATGCTATCGTGATTTGAGACCAGGGAGTATGATGTCTCCTACTTAATATTTATTTTCCAAAAGAGTTTTGCTTATTCTGAACACTTTCCTTTCAAAATAAAATTGGGCATTGACCTTTCTATCTCATTGAAGAATGGCATTGCTATCTGTGTTGGGCTTGCATAGAAGCTGCAGATTTCTTTTGGTTGGACTGCCATTATCACAATATTGAGTTTTCATACCCATGAATATAGAATATTTTCCCAATTATCCAGATCTGTAAGTGTTCCTTATAATAGTATTTAGTAGTTTTGCTTATATAGGTCTATTGTGTCTCTAGTTAAATTTATTCTTACTTACCATTGTAAATGATACTACTTTTTCTTATTTCCTTTTCAATGTTTTCTTTGTTGCTGTGCCAAAATCCAACTGATATTTATATGTTGATCTTGTCGACTGAATTAGTCTTTTAGGTCTTAACAGATCTGTTGTTGTTGAGCCTTTGGCGTTATCTATGTACACTATCACATAATCTGCATTATATGAGGAAAGTTTTATCTTCTAATATGTCCTTCTCTTGCCTTAATACTCCTGTCCACAAGGGAAAATTTTCAGTCGCTCTTCATTGAGAATTATGTTGGCTATTGGTTTTGTGTATATTCTTTAAATTATTTTAAGGAAATTCCCTTCTCTTCCTATTTTAATGACTATTTTAACAGGAAAGGATGTTAGATTTTGTGACAATCTTTTCCGTATCAATTTAAATGATCATGTAGTCCTTTGTTTTATTGATCTGATGGATTAAACTGATTGTTTTTCTTATGATGAACCATCTTTGCATGCCAATTATGAATCCTACTTGATCATGATAAATTATTCTTTTGATGTACTGTTGGATTTTATTGGTTAAGGTTCTGTTAAGGATTCTTACATCTATATTCATTAAAGATGTTGGTCTATAGTTTGTTTTATTGTCTGAGTTTTTTTAATGTTTTGCATGGTTTTGGTATCAGGGCTATTCTTACTTCATAGAACAAGTCTGGAGTATATCTGCTTTTTCTATATTCTAAATTTCTAGAATTTGTAACAGCTCTCTGAATGTCGGTAGAATTCACCAGTATAGACATCTGGTCTGAGGCTTCTTTGGAGGAAGATTTTTTAATGGCCTCTTCAATTTCTTATTTTGTTCTTTTCTTCACTGTTCCTGTGTTCTACTTCCTTTGTTGCCAGTTCATGTAGTATGTGTACTTTCTAAGATTTTGCTTATTTTCTCTATATTTTAAAATTTGTTAGGGTATAATTTTCATAATATTACATTCTTATTATAAATATAATTGTGATTAGTATGACAGATATATGTTATTGTTGTAAATCATAGATTCAGAAACCAACCCATAGTTAATCCTCTAGTAGCTTTGCAGAGGTAGTTAAGTGCCTGGGAGAAGATTGCCTATCCTTTTCCCATGGAGAATTTGTAGATTTGAACCATGTGCCTTCAGGATGGCAGGGCAGCTTCTTGTCGTTAGACTACCAGAGCTCCCTATGAAAGATATGTAGACCAATGGAATATAGTTGAGAACCCAGAAATCCATCTACTAATGGTCAATTGATATTTGACAAGGAAATAGAACCTGTTAAATGGAGAAACAATGGACTGTTTAACAAATGAATCTGGTAAAACTGGATATTTACACGCAGAAAACGAAAACAAGATCCACATTCCACTCTATACTAAAATAGTTGGATTTGGAACCTAGTAGTAAAACCAAAACCACAAAGATTATCAGAATAAAAAATAGGAACAAATTTAGAAGCAGTAGTCTATGGCATGAATACATTTTGAAATATAGTAAAAAATGTACAACAGGGAGATAAAATCAGTAAATGGGACATTCTATAAAGTAAAATCTTATTGTACATCCAAAAAGTTTTCCAATCAGGTGGAAAAAAAAACAAACCAACCAATAGATTTGGAAAAAATATTTGACAAAGACATATCTGAGAAGGGAGTGGTAATGAGCTGTGTTGCTAATCCAAAGGCACCTAGTTCAAGTTCATGAACTGCTCTGTGGAAAAGACAGTAAATCTGCTTTCATGTAATTTCCAGCCTCTGAAAACCTACTAGAGGTTTAGCTAGTATTTGATTCCAACTCAATGATACATAACAGCACCCCCCCCCGTAGCTTCAAGGGGGAAAAGCCCATCTCTGATAATCTAATAATAAAATGGGCAGAAGATATGAAAAGGCTCTTCGCCAAAGAGGATATTCAGATAGCCAACATGAGGAAATGTTCAAAATCATTAGCAACTTGAATGACACAAATCAAAACAAAAAGATATCGTCTTACCCCAACAGCAGCAGCAACTGCAAAATACAACAGGACAGGACAAGACAAATATTGGTGAGGATGCAAAGAGATTGTGATGCTCATGCACTACCAGTGAGGTTGTAAAAAGTTACAACTACTATAAGACAGTGTGACATTTCTTCAAAAAGGTGAAAATAGAAATAACCTCTGACCAGTTAGCTATTCCCCTACTGGAAATTTGGCACAAAGAATTCAGAACTGAGAAAAAAACAGACATATGTATACTTATATTTATTGCAGCATTATTCACAATAGCAAGAAGATGTAAACATTCCAAATGCCCATCAAGGAAAACTGTGGCAAGTTCACACAGTGGAATACGATGCAACATTAAACATCAATGAACAAAACATTACTTAACATGGACAATTCCAGAAGACATTATGCTCTGTGAAGTAACTCAGTCACAAAATGACCAATACTGTATAAGACTACTACTGTGAAAACTGGAAATTTTGGAGGGTAACCAGGGAGAGCAGAAACAATCCGCAATGAACACTGTAAACAATCAGGGGAAAATGAACAATATAGGTATTGCAACTAGCAACCCAGAATAGGGCATGTATTACTGTTCAAAAGAGGATGAGAAGGAAAGAAATGGGGAGGGAAGAAGGAGGAAATGGCACTAAGACAGCAGAGATTAGTGCATCAAGAGGTGGGGTAAAGGGATACCCAGGATACAGTGATGATTTTATGAGATTTTGTAATAAAAGGCATTGATCATTTTAACTGACATTTTGAAACAAAATATGATTGAAAATAAATGTCTTGTTGTTGTTGTGTGCCATCAAGTAAAAACAGACCCAGCAGGTTTTCAGAGGTACATGGGAGGAGATTCCCCATCCTTCTTCTGAGGGGCAACTGGTAGATTTGAACCTCACATGTTTAGACATCACAGCACAGCTTTTATTCACTAGACCACCAGAGTTTCCTTTTGTTTAAAGGCTCTAGAACATAGAATTCATGTTAAGAAATCTAGGGGAAGGTTTGCTTACTCTGTTAGCTCATGGTTTAGGCCACTCCTCCTTGCATTACCTGACATTCTTCACTATTTCAGCCTGACATTCCTTGGAGATATTCATGCATCTTGCTGTCAATCTTCACTTTGATCTAGAAGGTTTCCATTGCAGAGACCTGAGTCAAAAGGATACATTTTGTTCCTCACTCTTTTTTCTTGGTTGCAGTAGGCTCCACTTGATATGCAGATGACACAACCATGCTCACTGAAAATGAGGAGGATCTAGAGTATTTACTGCAGAAGGTCAAGGACTGCAGTCTTCAATATGGATTGTTTCTCACTATCAAGAAAACAAAGATACTCACCCTAAGGCAAATTGACAGCATTCTGCTAGATGGAGAATAGATTTAGATTGCTAACAATCTCATCCAGCAAAAAATTCACAGTCAACATTCTTGGCAACAGCAGTCAGGAAAACAAAAGATGAATTGTATTGGGAATGACTGTTGACAGGGACCTTTAAAAAGTGCTAAAGGGCAATACACTTCATTCTGGCTATGGGGGCAGGTTAAGGCAGGGTTGGGAACTATTGTTCATAGGATAGCTGTGAGTTGTAGATGACTGGACAATATATAACAACAATGACAACCAACTTAAATTAATCAAATGCACATCTCTAATGTGAAAATATTTAATTAACCAGATGTACATCTTTTGATATTCAGCACACTATTACTGTCTAAGTAATAATGAAAATTATTACTTGGATTAACAAAGGATTGTCAGTTAGAATCTATCAGCCACTGTACTAGAAAAAGGGGAGCAGTCTCCGCCCATAAAAATTACAACCTCCTAATCAATTCAACTTGGAAGGAGGAGTGGCATCCACTTCCATAATAGCTTGCTTCCAGAAAACCTTTGAACTTGGAGAGAGGATGATAAGCACCCAAGCATCAAGGACTCTCCTTTATAGGGGCGTTATGAGTCACCTAGGACTCGAGGGCACTTAACAACACAAACAACAATCAATTCAACAGCAGTGATTTCATGTTTGGTTCATCTATAAAGCCAAAATAATCCATTCTATTCATATCCACAAGAACTTCTAGTGGTACAATTGTTAAATGCTGCCAACCAAAATGTCAGCTGTTCTTATCCAGGCAGCACTCAATGGAAGAAAGATCTGTTGATATACTTCCAATAAGATTACATTCTAAAGCTTCCTATGACCACGTCTACTATGCTACATGGGATTGGCTATGAATAGGAATTGCTTTTCCTGCAGGTACACTCGGGAAAAACAACAACTCCAATTTAAGAAAGTTAAATTTAAAGATCTTCTATATGAATATTAACTAGGGAGGGGAGTCCTCCTCTGATATGTTTGTGTTGGCTGAATTTACAAATATAGCTGCCTAAAAATTGCTTTGATTCTTGGGTTTATATTCAGTTTGAAAGTGATATTAACAGATCTTAAATGAAAAGTTGTGTGTGCTATTGAGTCGGAATAAATGGGTAAAATCAGGTTGCTCCTTGGATGCCAAGATTTTGAAATTCCATCTCGCATACTTTAAATGTGTTGTTAGGAAGAGTCAGTCATTGGAGAAAGATCATGCTTGGAAGGGTGGAAGATCAGTAAAGGAGAGGAAGACCCAGTATGAGATGCATTAGCATAGCTCCTGTGACAATGGGGTCAGGGGTGTGGAGATGGTGAAGTTGGCTTATGAAGTTGGCAAGGTTCAGAACCATTGTTCCCAGGTTCACTAGGAGTCATAGTCACGCAATGGCATCTAGCACCAAAGGAAAAGGAATCCTTGACTTTGAAATCCACTGAGCTATATTGAGAGGGGAGCTATCATTACTTTAACTACCATGTGGATATCACGCATCATATTGAGTCAACATTTTACCCTATGAATCAACTTTGGGAATCAAGTTAATTTTCTTTTTTGAGTCAAATCTTTGTAAATTTTAGTAATAAAATGGAAACTGGAGTGACATCCCCTTCCTAAACAACATGTCTCTGGAAATTCTATGAACTTTGATAAATGATGATATTTGTAGAAAGGCTTCAGGCCTTTTGCTCATAGGGTCACTAGGAGTCATGCTCGACTTGACAGCAAAATCAATAACAGCAACAACAATACAACTAGTTGGATAGAAAGCCATTTTGAAGTGATTTCCTTTACATCTTAAATGAATGGCATATCGTAGTTTACAATGATGGATTTGATTTTAATGAACTTTATTGTTTGTTGTTCATTATTAAGTCAGAACCCACTCATAGCTGACTCATCAGTGGGTTTTCAGAGACTGTAAATCCTTCAGGAGGAGATTGTCCATCTCCCCTGAGATGGATTTGAACCATACACCTTCACGTTGGCAGCACAAATCCATACCACTAGGTCACCATTATGAAACAAACTATATTCTACAACTAAACCAATTTCCTTAGAGCTTAACATCCCCAAACATTACAGTTCCTGATGAATGAAATGAAATTAAATCACTTGCTGAATACTTGTATTCCTTCTGTATTTGAGTTCATTAACTTTATCAGTTTTGTCAGCCATGAAGTCTTTTGTCAGTGAATCATCATCTCAACAAGATCAATTCTGAATTGACTCTGTAAGTATCTGAGGGCAGCTATTACTAATGCTGTGAGAATTCTCCAACATGTGTATTCTAATGAGACACTCACATGTCTTAATCTGTATTGATAGAATCTCTATACTAAGCCAGCAACTTCTATATCTTATCAGAAGTCATGGATCACAGATTAAAGAAAAATGACATGAAAACAGAAATTTCATTTTTATGTTACTGTTTGTTATAACTTGCCGTTTTTATTAATCAGTCATTTACAAAGTGATTTAACAAATTAGTCACCAAGGAGGGCCTACAACAGTCTTTGCGATGTTTTCAAACATTTTCATATAATATTAATTTGATTTGCTTATTTGTAGAGCAAAAAGAAATAGAGCTATCTGATCTAATAAGGAATATTTTAACAGTACAATGATGTAATATTTTGGAATTTGTTCCCAGCTCAGCAAACAATAAACCAAGCTGTACTCTGAAGACAAATGCCTTAAGCAGCTTTCCATCAGGAAGATAAAATTGTTTTTCTTTCTTTGAAAGAGTACATGTGGTTTATGAAGAACCATGAAATCGAGGTGAGAGGAACAATGAGTAAGTACTAAATCTGTAAGGGGGGAAAAGGGGTAATTATATATAAAACAAATCACCTTAAAAATTTATTCCTGCTATGATAGAAGTGAGCTTCAGTGGCCTAGAGTAAAAAATTTGCATTACATTCCAGAAGGCACATGGTCCAAATCCACCAGCTGCTTTGAGGGAGAAAGATGGGAAATTTCCTGTGCTTGTAACTGCTTCTGAAAACCCACCGGAGGGTCAGCTATAGGTTGGTTTAGACTTGGCAGTACACAACAATATGATAGATGTGTGGTGTGCTGGAATCTGTAGAGAGTTAGTTGCTCTGCTAACCTAATAGTAGTACATTTCTGGCAGTTCTAACAAGCAACTGTTGTGCCCCAAATCCAGTTTCCCCCCAAGTCACCAAGGAGCCGACACCGATGCAAGGGCAAGAGGGAATTTATTTCAGATTCTAATCCGGGCCTCGCTCAAACGCTCAAACCGTGCTGATAGAGCAGGGGAAATGGCACGGCCTCGATTCTGGGCTGTCCTGCCTATTTAAAGGGGAAAGCCCACGAAAACAGGGCGATACAGGATTGGCTGGTTCAAAGGAAGGGCAAGAAAACAGGGCGATACAGGATTGGCTGTTGATGTTGATGTTGATGTTTGGGTGGGGGCTCTTTTCCTCCTTCTCCCACCGCTTTCAGTTTACTGCTCTAGAGGCTTATACATTTTAAAATGGCATATTGTTTACAAAATGGAGTCCCTCACAACTGTGAAGAAAAAAAAGTGGGCAGTCTCCTCCAATATGATTTGTAGCCTCAGAAAACCTACTCTGGAGGGAGTAAGCTATGAGTAGGTCCCAAATAGGCAGCAATGAGTTCCGCTAATCTGACTGTATCTGTGGATGTCATACTATTTAGAAATAGTGCTTTATTATGTTAATAAGGGCATACCCAGGTAGTGTATCTACCAAATCTAGAAACTTCAGATTTCTAAAAATAGCAGATTAGACCTAGAGACTACTCAAACTGGAGAAGACAAACAATATGTGAAAATCACTTATCAGTCAAGGAGCCAAGGAATGCCCAGGGCTACCAACAAAGACAGCATTTTATCCTGTTTCAGATGTCACCCTTAGAGATAGAGTCGAGGCCAAGGGCCAAAGTGAACTTGGCCTTTAAGCACACCTGAAAATAGACTGTCTTAACTGAGGAACTAAATTCTAATGTTTCTGAACCTAACAACAATATTTCCTTGCACCTCAACCTGAATTGTAACATATTACTCATCTGCAGTGAAAATCTTTCTTAAGATTAGCCAAAAATGGTTAGACCATTATCAACAGAAAACTGCTACAAATTGAGTTCGGAAGAGGCCCAGGCATAAGAAATATCACCGCTCATGTCAGCTGAAACTTGGCTGGAAGCAGACAATACCAGAAAGATGTTTATAGATGTCTTTTATTGACTATACAAGTGAAATGAACTATATAGATCACATCAAATTATAACTAACATTGAAAAGAAAGGAAATTCCAAAATGCTTAATTATTCTCATGTGAAACCTACACATACCAAGAAGCTGTTGCCTGAATAGAAAAAGAGAACACTGGTTTAAATCAAGAAAGTCAAGTATCAGAGCTATACCCTTTCTTCACACCTATTCAGTCTGTATGCTGAGAAAATCATTCAAGTAGCTTCACTACATGAAAAACACTATGGCATTAGAATGGGAGAAGATTTCTCAAAAACCTGTGTTATGCACATTATACAGCCTTGCTTCCTAAAAGTGAGGAGGATCTAAAACACTTAATGTGGAAGATCAAAGACTATAGCTTTTGTAATATCAATTACATTTCAACACTAAGAAGACAAAAATGCTTAACACTGGGCCGATAGGATAGATGAAGAAAAGATTGAAGTTGCCCATGATTGCATCTTGCTTAGACCCCAAATCAATGAACTTGATACAAACATTCAAAATATCAAAGATGTGTGGCACTGGGAAAATCTACCATCAAGAACCTCTTCAAGATACTAAGGAGCAATGAGGTCAATTAAAAGACTAAGATGCACCTGCATCAAGCCATGGTCTCTTGAATTATTTGTTAAGCATCTGAAAGTTGGACAACAAACATGGATGACAAAAGAAGAATTGGTGCCTTTGAATTGTGATGATGAAGAAAAGTATTCAATATATTATGGACTGCCGAAAAACCAAACAAGTTTTGGAAGCACTGCAACCAGGATGCTCCTGGGAGGCAAGAATGGTGAAACTTTATCTTATATATTTTGTGTATGAGTCCTTGGACAGGACATGATGCTGGAAAAAGATGAAGGTTCAGAGAAAAAAGTGGAAGATCCTTAAAAAGATGTATTTATACAATGACTTTAACAATTGGCTCAAAGTATATTAGCGATAGTGAGGATGGTACAGGACAAGGCAAGTTTCAAGTTTCTGAGCTGTTGTTCATAGGTTCACTATACATTTTAGTAAACTTAATGTGACCTAACAAAAACAGCATCAACAAGGATGCTATCAGCAAAGATAAGGTCTTGATTTGGACTTTGTTTTTGTTTGCTGGTGTGTTTTTGGTTGGTTTTTTTTTTTTTAATGTGTAATCAAGTCACCTGCAACTCATAGCACAATAACTCTGAGCCCTGTCCTGTCATGATCCAGTCTTGCTGTCTCTGACATACCTAATGCCAATATTCCAGTTATTCTGGAATCTCAACAAATTTTTCTCGTCTTGCACTGTCCCTCCACCATTCTAAGCATGATATCCTTCTCCAATGACTGGTCCCTCCTGTCAACATACTTGAAAGATGTGAGGTGAAGCTTCAAAGTCCTTGACTCTAAGGAGCAACTTGGTTTTACCCTCTCCAGGACAAATCAATTTGTTCTCCTGGCAGTCCATGGAATGTTCAACACTCTTTTCCAGCAGCACAATGCAAAGGTATCCTTCTTCTGTCATCCTTAGTCATTGACCAGCTCTCTGATGCATAACAAGTAATTTGAAAGACCATGGCCTGTATCAGGCACACCTTAATCTCTAAACTGACATCAGCCTAGAATGGGACACACAGTCATCATTGGCTGGGAGGCTGGGCATTGGCGCGTGGTGATCTTATTGTCCTAAATTCACTATCTAATGGAATTTATTGTGTCATGGCAGCACTAGGAAGCCAAAACAGCTGCAAGGACCTAAAATAAATGGCGTTGAAGACCTAATATGCCGTGTGTGTGTGTGTGTGTGTGTGTGTGTGTGTATCTCCTTAATAAAAATTAATTCAACATTCATACATTGGGATATTCATTATACTAAAATCTATGAAAAACCATGAATACATTTTTATTTGTATTTTCCTTTTTTTATTAAACGCTTGCAAAATTCACCTTTAATTATACCCAGAATAAAAGTGATAAAACATTTTACATACTTTGCAATATTTCTGTCGGACTTGAAATAATTATGACATTTGCAAGCTTGAAGTTATTAACATAAGCATTAAAAATTTATAGTTTTATCATATAATAAGTAGCATTATATACCTGATTATTTAGTTCTAATCTCCAAACTTCCTATTATTATTTTGTTGTTGTTGTTAGATGCCATTCAGTCAAATATGACTTATCATGACCATATGGACAGCAGTTCTGAACCCTGTCCTATCCTGTGCCATCACATCAACTATTATATACTTGACCTAACTGCTGCAATTACTCTATCAATTCATTGGTTTAGACTCTTCTCTTGTGCAGACCCTCCAATTTCCCAAGTATGAAGTCTTTCTGCAAGGAAGAGCCTTTCCTAGCAACATGCCTAAAATACGTGAGATGAAGCTTCATCATCTCCTGGTTTCACTTCTTCTAAGTTATATCTGTTGGCTCTTTTGGTAGTCCATGGAATATTTAGTACAATTCTCAAACACAACTCAAAAGCATCAATTCTTCTGTCTACCCTATTCACCGTCAAGCTCTGAGATGCACAACAAGTGATTAAAAAGACCATGCCTTGAAATAGGCACACTTTAGTCTTCAAAGTGACATCATGATTCTTCATCACTACTCTGTTTGTTGTTACTAGGTGCTATTGAGTTGAATCCAACCCATAGCAACCCTATGAAGAACAAATCATAACCATGTCCTATATTATGCTATCTCCACTATTTCTGATACATTTGAACCCATTGCTGCAGTCACTGTGTCAATCCATCTTGTTCAACGTCTTCCTTTCTTTCACCGATCCTCCACCTTTTCAAGCATGATGTCCTTCTCCAAGAAATAGATTCTCCTAGCATCATGTCCAAAGTATATGAGACAAAGCTTTCTCTTTATCTACATGGAGTACTCTGGCTTCACCTTCTCCAAGACATATCTGTTTGTTCTATTGGCAGGCCATTGGATATTTGGTACTCTTCTCCAACATCACAACTCAAAAGCATCAATTCTTCTGTTATTCTTATTCATTGTCCTTCTCTCGGGGGTATAGCAATAGATTGAAAGACTGTGGACTTGATCAGGTGTAGCTTAGTCCTTAAACTAACATCATTGATTCTCAATAATTTAGAGATGTTCATGACTGCAGACTTCCCTAGTGTGATACATCTTCTGATTTCCTGACTGATGGTGCCAACTGTCCTGATTGTAGATTCAAGCAAGATGAAATTTTAGATCACTACAATGTTTCCTCCATCTATCATGATGTTGCCTGTTGGTTCAATGATGAGAATTTTATTTCTTTATGCATATGGAATATGGATGCTACAGTGTCTAGAAACTTTATAACCTTGGGAGCTTCATGCCTATATCTTTTATAAATTAGAAATGTCATTTGTTTACTTGCCCTTTTGAATCAAATGCAATGCCAGTCCTATTGATTGTCATTAGTACTTGATGCCCTAGAAAGTTGTTGTTGTTGGTTTTGTTGTTATTTGCCATCATCTCTGAATTCATCCCTATCTTGAGCCCTTCTCACTGACTCCAACACACCTAAACCCATTGCCCAATTACCTTGTCAATCCATCTCATCTTGGGTCTTCTTTACCTGTGCTGTCCCTCCACCCTTCCACGTATGATGTCCTTCCGCAAGGACTGTTCTTTCCTGGCCACATGTGCAAAATATGTGAGATGGAGCTTCAAAATCCATGCTCCAAGGAGCAGTTTGATTTCACCTCCTCCATGACAGACCTGTTTATTTTCTTAGCAGTCCATGTTAGTTCAAGACTCAAAGGCATTGGTTCTTCTTCAGTCATACTTAATAATTGTCCAGCTCTCTGATGCATAGCAAGCCATTATGAAAACTAGGCCTGGATCAGGCATACCTTAGTCCCTAGACTGGCATTATTACTTTTTAACACTTTTGAGAAGTCTCTGACAGACTTCCCCAATGCAACTCCAGGCTGCTAGCATCAAGAGTGTTGACTGTAAACTGAACAAGGTGAAATTGTTAACAATCTCAGTCTCTTATCTATAATGATGCTGCCAATTGGCCCAGTGATGTGTATCTTTGTCTTCATGATGTTGAACTTCAATCCATATTGAAGACCACTGCAATGCTCTACTTTCTGTAACAAACACTTCAGGTTCTCCTCAGTTTCAGCAAGCAAGGTCTGTCACCTACATAACACAAGTTATTGATGAAACTTCTTCCAATCTTGATGGCCCATTTCTCCTCATAAAGCCCAGTCTCCCGAGTTATCTGTTCTGCATATAAATTGAAAATGTTTGGAGACAGGATGTATCCCTGATGTACTCCTTTTCTCATTTTGAACCATTCAGTATTTCCTTACTCTGTTCTGAGTATTGGTTTCACATGAGCACAACCAAGTTTTCTTGTGCTCCCATTCTTTTAAAGGTTAGCCACAATTTGTTGTGATTTACAATCAAATGCCTTTTCACAGTCAATGAAACACAAATAGACATTCCTCTGGCATTCTTTGCTTTCAGCCAAAATCCATCTGACATTGGTGAGGATATCTCTAGTGGTATGGCCTCTTCTAAATCTAACTTGTAATTCTGGTAGTTCTCTGTCGATGTACTTACTGTGCTAGTCATTTTCAGATAAAATCTTGGGCAAGATTTTGCTTGATTATGATATTAGTGATAAAATATGGTAAGTGATTTTATGGAAATTAATATTTATAATTCATAAATATTCTGAGGCTTCTGTTTCTTCTACCTTTGGGAACCTTGAGATAATCTTTTACAACTCTAATAACTTCACCTATTTGTCAAAACAAGAAATAACTAATTATAATTTCTGTATACATACATATACATTATAATGAAAAATGTTGCTGTCAACATTGGTTGAGTGTTGACAGGATGCTTTCATGCTTGGAACAGGTAACAGATTGCATACTCCCTAATCTTGAAGACATTGTAATCTCATACAAGAAGCAAATTTTGTACAAAATAAGCATAACAATGAGATACACAAAAAGCATAATTCACACGATAATTGCTTTTAACATCTAATAGTATGATTGTACTTTTTTTTCTATCAAAGATTCCTAAAATTAAAGAAAGTATCAAAAAACAAAGGTTTTTAAAAAAATAAATTTTGAAAGCTAAAATTCTATTTTTTTATAAATGTGCCCTGTTGTTGTTATAGCAAGCCTATGAACAACAGACCGAAACCTATACTCTCCTTTGCCATTCTCATCTTTTCTGACACAGTTGAACCCATTGATGCAGTCAGTGTGTTAATCCTTCTCATGGAGTTCTTCCTTTCTTTCACTGATCATAGTAATTCCAACCACAATGCCCCTTTCAAGGGAATTGCTTCTACTAGCAATATGCTCAAACCATGTGAGATGAAGCTTTGCCTTTCTTGTTTCCAAGGAGGACTCTGGCTGCACTTTTTACAAGATGTCTGTTCTTTAGTAGTCAGATATTTAGTGTTCTTCTCTAACACCACAACTCAAAGGCACCAATCGTTCTTCTGTAATCCTCATTCATTGCCCAGATATTGAGGCATAGCAAGTGATTGAAAAGACATTGGCCTTAATAAGACACACCTTAAGCTTCAAAATGGCATCGTTGCTCTTCAGTAACTTGGAGACTTTCCTGATAGTGGACTTGTCCAATACAATAAGTCTCCTGATTTACTTACTACCAATACCTAGAATGTTGATTGTGTTGTAAAATGAGGCTGACATCGGGGTGTGGGTAAGAATGAGAAAAACTGGATCAATTATGTTTACTGCATTGAAGCTGGTGAGGGAGAGAATAGTTTAAAAGTAATATATTTTAGGTCATTATGATTATCATAAGAGTTCGGAATGAGGGTTGCAGAGTGGAGTATATTTGGGGTGGGGGTGGGTGTGTGCGGTGGGATTGTGCACCAATGAAGGAATTTTGCTTTACAAGGAGAGGAGCGAATTGGGGGGGGGGCGGGGAGAAAAGTGCAACAATGAATGAATGGAATTCCAAAATCTCTGTAGATATTAATTGAAATTAATAAAAAAAATTTTAAAAATTAAAAAAAAAGAATGTTGATTGTGGATTCAAGTAAGATGAAATTGTTGACAATTTCAATCTCTCTCTATGGTATTGCTTATTGGTCCAGTGGTGAAGATTGCTCTCTTCTTGATATTAAGATACAATCCATATAAAGGTGCAGTCTTTGATCTTCTGTAACAAGCTGTTCAAATTCTCCTCACTTTTAATAAGGAAGGTTATGTCATCTGTATTATGTAGATTGTTAATGATTCTTCCTCTGATCCTTATGCCACAATCTTCTTCATAGAATTGGCTTTTCAAGTAATTTTTTCAGCAAGAAGATTTAAATGTATAATGAAAAGATACATCTCTGATGGACTCTTTCCTGTTTTTAAACCATACAGCGCTCCCTTGTTCTGTTTAGACAACAGTTTCTTGGTCTAGGTATAAGTTACATAATAGCACCATACATGATTTCAGGCATTTTTTAGTATTTATGTATGATAGTGGTAATTTTGAATTAAATAACTATAGCTATTTTAAATCAGCAATGCATGGATTTTAAAATTAAATTATTAAAATAGTTTTCTCTCATTCCATGCTCCAACAGTGATTATATGTAAATATATCTATAATTAAAGAAAATGAGTGCAAAACCATAAAGATTGCTCTGCAATATCTTAACAAATGAGTTCGGATTTGATCCAATGCAGACCATTTAATTATGTATGCAGACACTTATCTTTCTGTTTGAATAATGCATGGCAATTATGTTTATTTTGAGATCTCAAAGTGAATGGTGTGTGCTGGAAACAAAACATTTGTTTATTTATTTATTCATTTTCAGTGTCTGTCTCCTGGGAGGCCCGAGTAGGAGACTTTAAGGCCTCTTAAAGAGTTCCCGGATCTCTCTCATTTTAACTAATTTGAATTTGAATTACTACTTTGAAGTAAATTACTTATGAAACAGTTCTTAATTTAGGTCAGTTAAAGTTTCTTGGGTAAAAGCAAATTTTTACCTGTTACTTTCCAAAATAGAAAAGTAACAAAAACATAATGTAAGCTGTAACCTAGAACTAGAGTAGAAGAAGCATGGCCAAAAGAAATTGACACCAACGATGTATAATCATCTAAATGAGACTAATGATGCCTAAAGATAGAAATGACATTCATGATGTATAGCTGTAAGTTTGTTGGGTTTTGTTTGTTTGCTTGCTTGTTATTGTGTTGTTGGAACCTATTCCACCAGTGTTTAAAATACCAGCAGGGTCACACTGGGAGGAGAGGTTCCATCAGTTTCCAATCTAGATGTGATAGGAAGCGTCAAAACCATGCACTTCGGAAATATTAGGCCACTGAACAATTTCTGAATAGCAATGTAACATTGTCTGGTTCATATAAAAGATGAGGCCGTGAGTTTGTAAGAAACTTAAATTGTGACTGGGGGGGAGAACTGCCTTATCAAAGTATAATCTACCTTAACGATATGAATCATGTAAGCTTTCAGTCAATGAAGGACCATCATTTGCTGATGGGGCAAAATTCAACAGGAGAAGAAAAAGCTGCAATCATTCATTAATAACTGGAATGCAGAATGTGTTGTTCTTGTTTTGTGCCATCGAGTCACCTGCGACCCATAGCAAACATATGTACAGCAGGTCTGACCTCTGCCTTGTCCCAAGCCAGTCTCACTAATTCTGATACACCAACCAAATTGTCCCAGTTACTGTATCAATCCATCTCATCCAGGGTCTCCCTCTCCTGGTTGTCTCTCGATCTTTCCAAGAATGATGTCCTTCTCCAAGGACCGGTCTCTTCTGGCCACGTGCCCAAAGTATGTGGGATGGAGCATCAAAATCCTAGTCTCCAAAGAGACACTTGGTTTTACTCTCTCTAAGAGAGATGATTTATTTTCTTGACAGTCCATGGAATATTCAAGGCTCTTCTCCAATGCTACATGTACAATGTACAAAATATGAATGAAAAAATGGAAATCACAAAAAAACAGATAATGGACAAGTATTTGCCATTTTGAATTGGACAATCATATTGCTCTATACTGGGAATAAAAATTGAACAGGAATTTTGACATAGTCATCATCAAAAGGAAACTTTCAGTATCTGTCCTGAACAACAAGGCTGTCAGTGACAGAATAATACCCATATATAATAAGTAAAATTTATTAATATAACTATTATTCAAATATACTAAATGATCACTATACTTGGTTTGAGCAGTCAGGAGATCAGAAGACGGGTTGGACTGGGAAAGTTTTTAGTCAGAGACTTCAACAAACCACTGAGAAGCAAAGTTGTTAATTTGAGGGAAACAGTATACCTGATTCAGTCCATGGTCTTTTCAATCACTTGTTATGCATCTGAGAGCTGGACAATAAATAAGGATGACAGAAGAAGAATTTATAACTTTGAGCAGTAGTATTGCAGAAGATTACTGACTATCCAATGGCCTGCCAAGAAAACAAAGAGGTATGTCTTGGAGAGGATGCAGCCAGAATGCTCTGTGAAGGCAAAGATGGCAAAACTTCATATTACATACTTCAGGCACATTGCTATGAGATGCTATTCCTTGGAGAAGAACATCATGTTTGAGAAGGTGGAGGGTCAGAGAAAGAGAGAAAGACCCTCAAGTGGGTTGACTGACACAGTGACTGTGACTACAGCAATGGGATCAAGTGTATTAGAGATTATGGAGATGGCACAGGATAGCACAGTGTTCAGATCTGTTGTCCATAGGGTCACTGTGAGTTGAACTTAAGTCAATTGCACTAACAATAACAACAAATAATCACAGAAGCCAAAGATAAAGAAATTGAGGATGTCTACTGTCTAGTATTGATCAAAAATGTGATCACTACATTAACAATAACTGGTGATTGTAATGTAAAACTTGGAAGAAGTCACAGAAAATACATTCTTGAAGACAGCAGTGAGGTTAAAAAAATACAATGAAGACTTTTATATTATCAACAACTTATTCAATTAAATTTTAAAAGAAAGAAAGAAACCCACAAATAGAAATGAATGCTATACACATGGATTTCCGCTGACTGAATACACGTGAGTCAAATCAACTACATCTGTGTAAAAGAATAGGATGAGGGCCCAAATGTAGAGTATAGCATTAATTGACGTAAGTTAATTTAAAATTGAAGTTGGAAAAAATTAAAATAAAATTAGAGTCAAAATATTACCTTTATTTCATTATATAGAAAAGAATTGGCAGATACAGAGGAATTTAAAGAAATAACATATGAGCAAGAGCCTATGGTGATGAACGAGGAAGTTCAAGCTGCTTTGAAGGAAATAGCAAAAAATAAGGCCCCAGGAATAGATGGTATACCAATTGAAGTATTTCAG
>NW_006399762.1:6883643-6901427 GCF_000299155.1 Elephantulus edwardii
GTGCGGTTGGCGCAGGATAGAGCAGGGTTTAGGGCTGTTGTGCATAGGGTCGCTATGAGTTGGAAACGACTCGACGGCACATAACAACAACAACATTTTAACTGAACTTGAGAATATTTAAAAAATAAATTTGACTCACTGAACCGTAGTAACAGGAGACCAAACAAGTTATGGAATGACACCAAGAAGATAATGTTGTTGTGTTGTTTTTGATTGCCTTCGAGTTGAGCATAATTCATAGTGACCTTATGAACAAAAGGTCTGAAGCCTCTCTACAACTATCAACATTTATCAAAGTTCATAGAGTTTCTGGAGGCATTTTTTTTAGGAAGTGGATGCCACTCCTCCTTCCAAACCTGTCATAGAATGTTATTGGTTGAGTCGCTTGTGATGCATAGTGAGTCAGTCTCACTAATTCTGACACACTAATCCCCATTGCCCCAGTCACTGTATCAATCCATTTCATCTGGGCTCTCCCTCTCCTGTACTGTCCGTCTGCTTTTCTGAGCATGATGTCCTTCTCCAAGGACTTATCTTTCCTGGCCACATGAACAAAGTAAGTGAGGTGGAGGTTCAAAATCCTAGCCTCCAAGGAGAGCCTTGGTTTTACCCTCTCCAAGACAGACCTATTTGTTTTCTTGGCAATCCATGGTATGTTCAAGACTCTTCTCCAGCACCACAACTCAAAGGCATCTATTCTTCTTCTGTCATAGTTAGTCACTGTCCAACTCTCAGAAGCATAACAAGTAATTGAGAATACCATTGTCTGGATTAGGTCCACCTTTGTACCTAAACTGATATCATTGCTCTTCAGCACTCTGGAGAGGTCCATGACAGCAGATTTTCCCAATGTCATTCATCTTTTGATTTCCTGACTGCTGATTTCAAGAGCGTTGCTTGTGGATTCAAGCAAACTGTAATTTCTAATCTCCTCCATTTAATACAGTGCTGCCAATTGGCCCTGTGGTGAGAATCTGTCTTCTTGACATTGAGCTTCAATACATATTGAAGACTACAGTCCTTGACCTTTTGCAGCAAGTGCTTCAAGTCTTCTTCAGTTTCAGCAAGCAGGGTTTTGTCATCTGCATATTGTAGGTTGTTAAAGAGTCTTCCCTCAATCTTGATGCCACACTCCTCCTCATAATGCCCTGCTTCCCGAATGATATGTTCTGCATACAGATTGAAAAGATACGGGACAGGATGCATCCCTGACACACTCCTTTCTTGATTTTGAACCATGCAGTGTTTTTTTGCTCTGTTCTGAAGACTGCTTCTTGGTATTAGTACAGGTTTCATAAAAGCACGATCATGTGTTCTGAGATTTCCATTTTCCTCAAGGTTAGCCACAGTTTATTGTGATCCATATAGTTAAATTCGTTTTCCTGGTCAATGAAACACAGCTAGATATTCTTCTGGTACTCTCTACTTTCTGCCAAGTGCCATACAGGAAGAAAAATTTAAAAGACAACATTGAATGTCAGACAAGACTCTGGAATTTCTTCTGAAATTCAGCAGAATCAAGACTTAAAGACAGATTGAAAAGACAAATAAAAAAGTGTTAAAATGAAATATACACAAAGACCTGAAGATAGAAGACCAAGATTGGAGAAGAAACGGAAAGAAATGGAATAAAGATTTAGACCTCAAGTTGCAAAATATTGGATGATGCAAGAAGCATCAAAAGAAGATGTATCCAAAAACGAGTTTTTGATTGATGTTCAACCATCTCAAGAGGTTGCACAAAAAAAAATCTTGGTGAAGATAATTGAAAAAATAACTGAAGTAGAAAATTATGGAATTTATTGTTAAAATTTGCCTTCTTATCCATTTTGACTTTGCCATGTGGATGAGTGGGATTATGTGAGTAGGGTGTGTTAGCCTAGTCACAAGGGGATTGGCTAGTCTTATCAATCCACAAGAGAATTGTCTAGCTTCAGCATTAAACTGAGTGGATCCAGCAGCAGAAAGAGAAAAACCCAACCACTAGCAAAGAAGCATGAATGCAAAATGTGACCTTCAGTCCAACAGTTTCTTGTGCCAGCTAGACCTACAAGAGAAACAACTATAATAGCCAGAGCAGAGAACCAGAGATCTGTCATGAGATGAAGTGGACTTTAAGACTGCTATGCCATTGGACCAGAGCAAAGAGCCTCTTTTGCCCATGTTTGTTGGAAAACTGCAGGTGGGGAGGGACAATACTGGCAGACTAAGAAATTTGTAACACTAGCCTAAAACGTGAGATTCAAGGCTGAGGCATCTGTGAGTACGCTTCCGAAGCTGTCCTTTGCTAATAACTTGAATTAGCCTTTTGACTAGGCACCTGTTTCAAGGCCACCAACTGTTCCATGGTAGTAGGATGGGCAATCGCTTCTGTGCAATTAACTGCTTCTCAAAACCTGCTGCCAGGTCAGCTATGGATCAGTTCTGACTCCGACTTGATGGTACACAACAACAATATGGTTCTGTGTGATGTGTGAGCTCTCACATTGGGTTTTGGACCCAATATAGCAGTAAAGATTGGTGTTGAATAGAAAAGTATAATAGTGCAGAGGACATGTCTGACCTCTTGGGAATTAGTTTTGTGCTGTTGTACTGTTAATAAGGCAGTTCCCCTTTGGGAAGTAAGTAATAATCATGACCCTTGCCATATTTCCACATAGATCTTGTACTTTTCAGAAACGTATATAAGGAAACTGTTAGAAATTCAAGATATTGCTAATGTCAGATGATGGAAGTTGGCTGAAAGTAAAGAATACCAGATTTTAACTTCTATTGACTGTTGTTGTTTTTATTGCTGTGAATTACCTTTGAGCTGAGCACAACTCATAGTGATCTTATGAACAAAAGGCTTGAAGCCCATTTATAACTATCAACATTAATTAAAGTTCATAGTTTCCAGAGGCATGTTGTTTAGGAATTGACACTCCTGCTTTCAATGACTATGCAAAGGCAATAGACTGTGAGGCTTGTACAAGTCATGGAATACATTGAGAACAATAGGAGTTTCAGAATTCTCTTTTGTTCTAATGCAGAATCTGTATATGGACCAAACATAGTTGTTGGAACAGAATGAGAGGATACTGTATGATTTAAAATAAAAAAAATCATCAAGGTCCTCTACTTTCATTATACCTATTCAATCAATATTCTCATCAAATAACTGAAAAGTTTGACTCTATATAGAAAAAAAATTGTACCAAGGCTGGGGGAAGACTCATTGACAACCAACATTTTGCAAATGACCCAACTTGCTTACCAAAAGTGAAGAAGACTTGAAGCATCTACAGGAAAAAGATCAAAGACTATATAGCCTTAAGTATGCATTACATTTCAACATAAATAAAACAAATATCTTCACAACGGGACTAATATGATATACAATAATAAATGAAGATTGAAGTTGTCAATAATTTCAATGTATTTGGGTCTCCAGTCTCGAGTCTTGAGAGTAGTAGTAAAGAAACAAAGGGCATAATTTCTGGAAAAATGTGCTGTCAAAAACCATTTTAAAGAGTAAGGATGTCTGTTTATAGACTACATTATACCTGATTTTAACTAGGTACATTCATTGTTGCATATACATATGAAATTTGGACAATGAATAAGGAAGATAAAATGGATATATTTCAATCACTGGGTTAAAGAGTATTTATTATTTAATATACCATGGATTGTAAAAAGAACAAACAAATCTGTCCTGGGAGAAGTAAAGCTAGTACAATGAGAATTTGCCTTACAAACTTGGTCCTGTTATCAAAAAGGACCAATTCCTGGAGAAATATATCATGTTGGAAAAGTGGATGATCAATAAATAGAGGAAGATTTTAAAGGAGACAGATTGACATAGTGACCACAATAATGGACTTAAGCATAGCAGAGATTGTGATCATGGCACTAGACTACGTCATATTTCTTTCTTTTTCACGTAAGGTGGTTATCACTTGGACCCATATCAAAGGCACATATCAACAGGATATAAAAAACAGAGTCCTGATAGACTAGTGCCTAAAGTTTTGGGCTGTTAATTGAAAGGTTACAGTTGGAATCTACCAGTTTCTCTGCTTGGAGAAGATTGGCAGTCAGTGAAGGAATAGATAGTGAAACTACGGCAAATTCACAGAATGGAATACTATGCAACATTTAAAAACAAAGTTCAGGAAATATTGTACAACATAAATTAATCTAGAGGAAAATACACTGTGTGAAATCAATCCGTTAAAAATGGACATATATTGTATAAATTCACTATTATAAAAAACTAAAGGAAGGTTTTTACAGAGAAAGAGTTATTCTAGTATCGTTACCAGAGAGGGGGAAGAAAGTATTAGAAAATTAATTAATCTGTGATGACATAGTGTGGAAATTATCAAACAATAACACTAATAACTCCACGCCTGGAGGATAAAAGAAGTGTCTCTCCTGAGTCTCAGTGTCAGCTGGGTGGATGCGGCTTCCTGAGGCTAGAAGTGAGGCAAGTGGGGAAATCTGGGGGTGCCAGAAGAGGGTGTGGGGGCTGTGGCTTTCTTTTTGTCCCAAGTGGATGACCACAGAGAGGATTTGCTAGATGAATTAGGGGTCTCTGGCCCAGAGTTTGCCAGTGTTTGGGCATGCCGGAATGGTAAAATATTGTAAGGTAAAATACCAGGTTTTTAATTGTTTTTGGTTAAACATTCTTCTAGGTCTTATTCTAGGTTGTGTCCACTGCCGTACAGAGGTAACTTGTGGTCGCTGTGAAGCTGAACACTGTGACACTGATGTGTCAAGTGTGACAATGGTTAACTATGGTGAACAGAGTTTGGTGGAGCTCTCCGATTAAAACAATCTTGGAAACAGGAGTGACACCCACTTCTGTAAATAGTTTGCTTCCTAAAACCCTATAAACCTGGAGAAAAGATGAAAGTCACACAAGTGTCGAGGACTTTCGTTCATAGGATTACTATGAGGGGCCTATGACTCGACATCACTTAACAATAATAAGACTTATATCACAAACCTGCAAATTCCTGCTAAGATTATCCAGAAACGATTTAAACAGTACATTGACAGAGAATTACCAGATACACAAGTTTAGTTTAGAAGAGGTCATGACATTAGAGATATTATTGTCAGTGTCAGATGGACCTTGGCAGAAAGCAGAGTGCCAGAGGAATATCTATCTGTGTTTTATTGACTATGCAAAGACATTTGACTGTGTGGATCTCAACAAATTGTGGCTAACTTTTAGGGAAAAGGGAATCCTAGAACACTAGATTGTCCTTAAGTGAAATCTATACTTGGACCAAGAAGCAGTCCTCAGAACAGAGCAGGGAAACACTGCATGGTTCAAAATCAGAAAAGGAGTGTGTCAGGGATGCATCCTGTCTCCACACCTTTCAATCTATATGTGGAACAGATAATTCAGGAAACAAAGCTTTATGAGAAGGAATCCGGCATCAGGATTGGAGGAAGACTCATCAACAATCTGCGTTATGCAGATGATACAACCCTCTTTGCTAAAACTAAAGAGGTGAAGCACTTTTTGCAGAAGGTCAAGGACTATAGTCTTCAATACGGATTGACATCAAGAAGACAAAAATTCTCACCACTGGTCCAATTGGCAACACTATGATAGATGAAGAAGGGATTCAGGTAGTTAACAATTACAGCTTGCTCAGCTCCACAATCAGTACTCTATGAATGAGCAGTTAGGAAATCGAAAGATGAATTGCATTGGAAACTCTGCTGTCAGGGATCTCTCCCAAGTGCTGAAAAGTAACAATGTCAGTCTAGAGATTAAGGTGTGCCTAATCCAGGCCATGGTCTATACAATAGCCCTGAAACCTACTATATCTTGTGCCAACCTTATTGTCTCTAACACATCTACTCTCTTACCCCAGTCACTGAATCAATCCATCTCATTAAGGGTCTTCCTCTCTTGCACTGTCCCTCCACCCTTTCAAGGATGATGTTCCTCTCCAAGAACTGGTTCCTCCTTGCAACATGCCCAAAGTATGTCAGATGAAGCTTCAGAATCCTTGCCTCCAATGAGCAGTTTGGTTTCAATCTCTTCCGGATGAACCTGTTCATTTTCTTAGCAAACCATGGTATATTCAATACTCTTCTCCAGCTCAAAGGCATCAAGTCTGTTTCTATTATTCCTAGCCATTGTCCAGCTTTCTGATGCATAGAAAGTAATTGAAAAGTCTATGGCCTGGATCTGGTGCACCTTAGTCTCCAGACTGGTGTCATTGCTCTTCAGTACTCTGGAGGAGACCCTGACATCAGACTTTCCCAATGCAATTTGTCTTTTGACTTTTTTTGGCTATGGGTACCAGCAGTATTGGTTGTGGAGCCAAGCAAACTAAAGCTTTAAACAATCTCAATCTCTTCATTGTCAATCATAATGCCAATCAGCCAAGTGATGAGAATCTTTGTTTTCTCGATGTTTAGCTTCAGTCCGTATTGAAGGCTGCAGTCTTTGACCTTCTCTAGCAAGCACTTCAGATCCTTCCTCTTTGGTTTCAGCAAACAGAGTTGTGTCATCTGCATTATGCAGATTGTTGATGAGTCTTCCTCCAATCCTGATGTTACATTTCCCCTCATAAAGCCCAGCCTCTCAGATGATCTGTTCTGCATACAGGTTGAAAAGGTATGGAGATAGGACACATCCCTGGTGTACACCTTTCCCAATTTTGAACCATACAGTGTTTCCTTGCTCTATTCTGATGACTGCCTCCTGGTCCAACTAGAGGTTTTATATAAGCACAATCAAATATTCTGGGATTCTCATTCTTCTCAGAGTCAGACACAGTTGTTATTTTTTTTTAATTCTCACAGTCAAATCTCTTTGTATAGTCAATGAAAAACAGATAGACATTCCTCTGGTACTCCCTGCTTTCAGCCAAGATCCATCTAACATTAGTTATATTATTTCTAGTACCACAGCCTCCTCTGAACTCAGCCTGCACACTGGCAGTTCTCTATTGGTGTGCTGTTCCAGTCATTTTTAAATAATTTTCAAAAGAATCTTGCTTGCATGTGATATTAACTAATTATTTAAAAGATGTAAAAACTCCAAAATTCACAGCCTCAGAAAAAATGAGAATTTATATAATTGTAACTAACTAGATGTCAGTGAGTTGGTAATATTATATGTTTTTGTTGTTCTTTTTATTGTTGTTAGGTGCCACAACTCTTAGTGACCCTATAAACAACAGATCTGAACCCTGTCCTATCCTGTGACATCCTTACACTCCTGACACACAAGAGGCCATTACAGCAGTCACTGTGTCAATCTACCTGGTTGAGGGTCTTTCTTGACAAACCTCTACCTTTCTAAGCATAGTGTTCTTCTCCAAGGAATGTCTCTTCCTAGCAGCATGCCAAAGTATGTGAGGTCATATTTGACTCCAGAAAATATTCTGACTGCACCCTGTCTAAAACATGTTTCTTTGTTCTTTGACAGTCCATGAAATGTTCAGAGCTCTTCTCCAACACCACAGCTCAAAGCCATCAATTATTCTTCTGTTCTCCTTATTCAGTGTCTAGCTCTCAGATGCATAGCAAGTGAATTAAAGAAGTGACACTACACAGAAGGCAAGGAAGGGTGCAATCTTAGTTTGTATAAATTTAAGTCACTATTATTTTTTGCTTGTTTTAGATACAACGGATTTCAGTAACATGTTTATTTGAAAATCTTTCTCTTTTCTTCAACTTTCACATGTGACTGTACAAAGTAATACAGTTTCAGAGAATACTGTCCGTTCAAGCCAAGTGTAATACTAGACACTGTAAGATTTCACACAATATTACAGAATTGGATTAAATATTGGATTTCATGGGGTGAAGTAACCTAAAACTAGAATCAGGAATCCCAGGGCAAGAACCAAGGAGTGGCAAATAAATCCTAAACAGAGACTTCAGGAAGCCTGAAGGGCCACTTTAGGTTATATAACTTGTGCCTTTTCTTCTTAGACCACCAGAGACCTATAAGACCTGAGTCTCAATGGTCAATCAAAATAAAAATTATTTAAAGAAGCCCAAGGGAGTCCAGTTACTGGAGAGACATAGAATAAAAAAAAGAAATAGAAACAAAAACTAGTAAAATGGTTGGTAGAGGATACAAATGATATTTTGATTATTAAAAATAATGAATGATAACTAGAATTCATACCAAGATTCTACTGAAGCACAAAAGAGATGTCCTGAGGTAAAAATAATAATTTCTAAAACAAGTAATTCAATAATGTAGGAAGAACTGGTGTGCACAGAAGGCCGGACTAGTTAGCTGTAGGTTTTAACTGCAGGATAAAAAGCTAGACATAAGTAATGAGTGAAAATATATGAAATTTGAGTGTCAATGGGAAAAAGGCATAGATGAGAGAGAAAAAAATAACTTAAAAGTAAATACATATAAGAAAGACTTATCTAAAATAAAGAGAAAGCTGAGCTTGTGTGTAAAGAACACTAGAACCCAAGGCAGGATTGATAAAACAAGACATTTACCTGCCACAAATAAGCTCTCAGGTTTCTGCTAAAAATTTTAAAAGCTGATAAAAGTAAATTTTAAAAATATCTCCCCCAAATTTCACTTCTAGTTTATGGATAATTTAATTTACAAATTAATTTCTACCAGTTGTTGTATATGTGCATGCAATACAGGTGATGTGCTATTTGTGAAACAGTACATCTAAGAACATTCAACAGTCTCTGGATGGTTCAAATGGCTAATCCTGGACTGCTAAACAAAAGACTGGCAGCTCCAACCTATCCCGAGGCACGCTGGAAGAAAGGACTGTCTACGTCCTTCCAAAAGACACCACAGTCTGCCTGGACCTTGGGGAGCATAGATCTGCTTTGGCATGCATGATGTTGCCATGAGTCAGAATGGAGACTAGTTGCAAATAGTAATACTGTGTCAGAGTTTAAAAATTTATATCAAAAGGAAAATTACAACCTATCTGTGAATTGAGTAACATCCTAAGGGGACAATCAATTCCAACTCCACAAAAGGGAATTATCCCCCTCAACAATAGTCACAGTTTAAAACTCATTCCTGAAAGAACAGATTAGAGGTGATATATGATTGAGTATTATGGTTAGCACAGGAATCCAGAATTAAGGTTGCATAGAGACGTGTACTCGGGGTGGGGGGTGGGGAAGAAGGGATGTGGGAATTGTATACTAATGAAGGAATTTTTTTTCTTTCTCTCTTCGGAGGGGGGAGCAAGCTGGTGGGGAGGGGTGGGTAGGGAGAAAAGTGCGGCAACGAATGAATGGAAATCCAAAACCTCTGTAAATGTCTATTAAAATAAACAATAAAAAATAAAACAAAACAAAAACTCAAACTCATCCCTACCAGGTCAGACATGGCCCCTACTCTGCTGCACATACATCCACTACTTACTGGGTCTGAAATTTGTCGTAAATTTACCACTCAAACTTTATAGAATCTCTTTTTCTATTTAAAATTGTGAAACTTAATAGGTAAATAGGTAGGAAGTGGGAAGAGGCAAAGGACAGTGCAGAGCAAAAGTTCTTAATTAGTTCAGACAAGCTTCTCAGTCAGCAAATGAAAGTCAGATCCAGTCCAGCAATACAAATGCAAGAAACTTCTGCTTTCCTCAACTGTCCAGCAAGAATTGTCTCATTTAAAATGGGATCAAGCTTAGAAGGTCTAGTCTACGGTATAAAGAGATTGCCAAATGCAGCCAGAAATGCACAGTCTGAAGAAGATAGAATTGATGAATGGTACCCACTAAAGATTAAATACCTGTGCACATTAAAACTTTTCCCAACAGGGTGAAAAGAAAACCTACTCACTGGGAACAAACATTTAGTAATAACATCTCAGACAAGAGTCTCATAATGAAAGTTTACAGAATACTCCTGGGTCTCCACAAGAAAAAAGACTGATAATCCAACTACAAAATGGGCAAAAGACATGGAAAGAATTTTCACAGGAAGATATTTGGAGAGCCAACAGACACATGAACAAATGCTCCAAAACACTGGAAATGAGAGATGAAAATCAAAACCACAATGAAATACCATCTCACCCCAGAAGCGGTGACAAAATTTAGCAAGGCAGTAAGCAATAAATGTTAGAGAGGATGTGGAGAGGTGAGAACTTTTATACATGTCCACATATTGCCATTTGGTAGCTGTTGTTGTTATGTGCCGTGGAGTAGCTTGCAGCCCACACCGACCTTATGTTAAATCAGTTCCAAACCTTCTTCTGTCTGAGCTAGTCTCACTGACTTCAACACACTTTTCCTCATTACTTCAGTTACTGTATCAATCTGTCTCAGCTGGAGTCTTTCTATCCTGTGTTTTCCCTCCACCCTTCTGAGTATGATGTCCTTCCCCAAGGACTGGTCCCTCCTGGTTACATGCCAAAAGTATGAAAGATGGAGCTTCAAAATCCTAGCCTCTGATCCACTTCCGTAATAGCTTGCCTCTGGAAACCCTATGAACCTGGAGAGAGGATGAGAGACACACAAGCGTTGAGAACTCTCCTTCACAGGTTCGCTATGAGTCGCCTGTGACTCGGCGGCACTTAACAACAATAACATCAACATAGAGAGAGAGAGATCAGCTGGCCCAGTGGACAGAAGGCAATGCTACTAAGCCAAAGGTGTATATCTCTACAACATTGTAAAAGAATGAAGAAGGAAACAATGATTCAAAAATTGAGAAAAGCATTTTAACCATAAGTATGAAACACTCAATGGGCCTGAGGAGAAGGATGAAAATTCTCTTCTCAGGAGATCAACTGCCTCTCAAAACCCGCCAGAAGGTCAGCTATGGGTCAGGTCCTGACTCAATGCTACACAACAATATCCTGCGACTGCACTCAGTGGTGGTCTGCAGGTGATGGGGGCGTGGAGCTGGATATCTTCATTGCAGTTCTGCTCCAGGAGAGCAATTTTCATCATTTCTCTGCTCTGACTCTAAATTACATAGAGCTCCACACTGGAATACACCAAATATATGGCTATGCAGCTAAACATGTACATACAATTTTACTTAATGTCGTAAAATGAAAAACCTGTACAAGAAAAAAAAATGAAAAAAAAAATCTTAACCTCCAAGGAGGAATTTGGTTTCACCCTCTGTAACCCTATTTGGGATTGTTTTTTGTTGGTTTTGTTTGTTTGTTTGTTTGGTGGGGTTTTTAAATTTTTTGGAGGCCCATAGTATGTTCAACACTCTTCTCCAGCACCACAACTCAAAGGTATCAATTCTTCTATTATTCTTAATCATTTTCCAGCTCTCTGATGCATAGCAAATAATTGTGAAGACCATGGTTTCGATTCAGTGCACCTTAGTCTCTAGACTGACATCCTTGCATTTCAACACCCTGGAAAGGTCCCTGACAGCAGATGTATAAGCAAAATTTTAAATGGCTGGAATCAACAGAGAACTGCCAGAAATTCAAGTGGGATTAAAAGAAGCCCCAAAAGAAAGGATATCATTGCTTATGGATCTTGGCCCAAAGCAGAGAATACCATAAAGTTATTTACTTTAGTTTTATTTACTATGCAAAGGCTGTGTGTATAATAAAAAGTAATGGCTAATATTGAGAAGGATAAGAATCCCAGAACACTTTTGTGCTCATGCAAAAGCTGAACATAAACCAAGAAATGGTTTACAAAACAGAACAAAGGAGGATGTATGGTTTAAAAAAAATGTGCATTGGAGTTACAGTCCTGCTCTGAACACATCCAATATCTATGCTGAACATGAGCAAATTATTCAAGAAACTTGACCACATGAGGAAGAACGTGGTATCACGATTGGAAAAAGACTCATCAACAATGTTTACTATGTAGATGACACAACCTTGCTTGCAGAAAGTGAAGAAAACTTGAAGCACTTGTTGCCAATGGCTACAGGCTTCAATACATGAATTACATTTAAATATAAAGAAAACAAAAGTCTTCATGACTGGGCCAATAAGCAACATCATGATCAATGGAGAAAAGATTAAAATTGTCAAGAATTTCACTTCTTGTGGGTCACAATGAACATCCATGGTAGCAACATCAAATAATGAAAAGACACATTGATTGCATTGGGGAAATCTGCTGCCAAAAACCACTTTCAAGTACGAAAGAGCAAGGCTATCAGTTGAAGACTAAAGTACACCTGGCTCATGCCAAAATATTTTCAGTTGCTTTGTAGATATCTAATACTTAAATAATGAATACAAAGGATTGGAGAAAAATTAATGTCTTTGAATTGTGTTGTGGGTGAGAAGTATTAAGTAGTCAGTGGGTTGCCAAAACAGCAAACAAGCCTGTCTTGGAGAAAATGCAACAGAGGTACTCCCTAGAAGAAAAGATGATGAAATCACCCCTTTCATACATTGGGAATGTTATCAGCAGGGGTCAGTTCTTGGGAAAAGCATCATTCTTGGAAAGCAGAGGGTCAGGGGAAAAGAAGAAGACTTCCAACAACATGTACTGACACAACGATTACCACGATGAGCTTGAGTATGGTGAAGACCATGAGGATGGCACAGAATAGATCGTTGTTTTGATTTGTTGTTCATAGGGACACTATATGTCATTGTAGGTACACTCAATAGCATCTAACCACAAAAACAGTTGTTTAAAATCAAAATAGTTCTCTCTGATCATTGGCATTGTGACTGATTTTGTAGCTTTCAACATTTTTGTATTTTTCAAAAGTAATATGCAAAAACGTTTGATTGTGTGGATCATAACAAACTGTGGCTGACTCTGAGAAGAGTGGGAATCCCAGACACTTGATTGTGCTAATGCGAAACCTATACTTGGAACAAGAGGCAGTCATCAGAACAGAGCAAGGAAATACTGCATGGTTCAAAATTGGGAAGGGCATACGCCAGGGATGTGTCCGGTCTCCATACCTTTTCAACCTGTATGCAGAACAGATTATCCGGGAGGTTGGGCTCTATGAGAAGTATGGCGTCAGACTTGGTGGAAAGTCTATCAACCATCTGTGTTATGTAGATGACACAACCTTGCTTGCTGAAACTGAGGAGGACCAAAGCACTTGCTGCAGAGTGTCAAAGACTGCAGCTTTCAATATGGATTGAGGTTCAATATCAAGAAGACAAAGATTCTCACCACTGGACCAATTGGCAGCATCAGGATGAATGGTGAAGAGATTGAGATTGTTCACAACTTTAGTTTGCTTGGCTCCACAGTCAACACTCTTGGCACCAGCAGCCAGGAAATGAAAAGATGTATTGTGATGTGAAAGTCTGCTGTTAAGGACCTCCCTAAAGTACTGAAGAGCAATGGTGTTTCTCTGGAGACTAAGGTGTGCCTGGTACAGGCCGGGGTCTTTGCTATCACTTGTTGTGTGTCAGAGAGTTGGACAATGACCAAGGAGGATAGAAGGAGAATTGATGCCTTTGAGCTGTGGTGCTGGAGAAGAGTATTGAGAGTACCATTGACTGCTAAGAAAACAAACAGATTCATTCATCCTGGAGAGGATTAAACCAAGCAACTCCTTGGAGTCAAGGATTCTGAAGCTTCCTCTGACTTACTTTGGGCATGTTGTAAGGAGGGACAGGTCCTTGAAGAGGGACATCATGCTTGGGAGGGTGGAGGGACGGCGCAGGAGGGGAAGACCCTCTAGGAGGTGGATTGATTCAGTGACTGGGTTAATCAGGATGGGTGTACCGGAGGCAGTGCTACTGGCACAAGATAGAGCAGGGTTTAGGGCTGCTGTACATAGGGTCGCTACGAGTTGCCAGCGAGTGGACGGCACATAACGACATAACAAAAATTTCTACTCTAAATAAGTATCCCTTTAAAATGGCAAAATCTGTTTTAAAGTGTAGCATAAAACATGACAATTTTTCATTTCTTTCCAATTTATTTGTAACTGAAATGCTAATGATCCATAGGTTTTTCACAGAGCACACTATAGCAATAGAGACCAATTGTACAGAATTTCTCTCTATTATGTTGTGATGAAAGCCATAACAAAGTTAAATTTGAAATCTGGCTGCACTACAATTAAAATAAATTACATATAATCGAAAACAGTAAAGATTAAGATCAACTGCAAGTTGCATTGGGATCCAAACCATACCCTGCCCCAAAACGTCATGTTGTAATTTGCTAAGCTGAAAGAACAAACATGTATTATTTGTAAAGCCAGACATATGATTATCTGCATAAAAGTATGTGAATTCATCCCCAGGAGGTATAATCCAATATTACTATGTAGCAAAAGAAAAGGCCAAGTTCAACTCATCCTTATCTTACTGACTCATATTTATGAATAATATGTATTTTTGTAACCATAAACTTGGAAAAAGTATACGATGCATGTATTAGTCATTGGCAAAACATGGGTTTCTGTCCAAGTGCAACTGTTTTGTCATTTCACTGTATAGTCCAATATTTTGAAATGCTGCTATGAACGACAAACAACACTGAGCCAGAAGAAAGATACAGTTATACATGCCTCTGCCATAGGCAAACACAACTTATAATTTCCACAGAGATTAAACATTTGATAAGTTTTACAATTGTTGCTACTGCTAGACACATATTACCATTATCTAGAGAAGAGAATGTGAGAGCAGACCAGCTAACTGTTGGATAGCTAGCTTGTTTAGGGGAATGTTTTATACAAAGCTCAGAAGAGTGAACAAAATGCTTCCTTTAAACTCGTCCTTGTTCTCCCCTCATGCACCATTTCTCTCCTCCGACATTGATTTACTGTATGTTGTTGTTGTTGTTAAGTGTCATCAAGTCGTAAGCAACTTTTAGTGACCCTATGAATGAAAGACGTGAACGCTTATATAACTTTCATCCTTTCTCCAGTTTCATAAGGTTTCCAGAGGCAAACTATTTCAGAAGTGGATGCCACTCTTGTTTCTAAGCTTGTTTGGATTGGGGAGCTCCACCAAACACTGTCCATCATGGGTGACCATTATCATATTTGACACATGAACGTCACAGTGTTCAGCTTCACAGCAACCACGAGTTACCTCAATGCCAAAAGTAAACCCTTTACCTTCCTGTCAATTCCAGTAATTTGTAAGATAAAGTAGAGCTGCTTTACAAAGCTTCCAGGATGTAATCTTTAGGGATGTGAACTACCATATCAATTCCCTCAGAGATGTTAATGTACTTAAAATAATGGCCTTTCAATTAGCAGCTTAGCACTTAACCACTCCACCACCAGGGTTCCCCATACTGTCACAGATAAGCATATATTGAGGACTGATACAAAGATGAATACAAAGTTGCTTACTTCAAGCATTTCACATTCTGTGTTAGTTGGAAAGCTAATGCTAAAAAAAGTTATTACTTCAATAATTACACAGTTTGAGCAAGTGGTCAGTGCTTTGAAAACTAGAAGTTTGCCTTAAATTCCTATGTCATTTCAGATCCATCTACAACCCAAAAAATAAATGCAAATCCATAAAGCAAATGCTCTTTTATTCATTTAAAGTCCTGGAAAGACTTTCTTATAAACATCATAACTGAATACAGTCTGTACGTTTCCTTAGGCAACAATATAACGTATAACATAAAACCTTTTCTCTCCATATGAAAACACAAAATATGTCTGGCCTTTGCAAAACAGACATTTAACTAAACAGAACAAATTAATTTTTTGCTTTTTCACTTCACACTAGGAAAAACAACTGATGACCCTTAATTGGAAAAATGGGTAGATATAAATAGTCCATATAGCTCTCTCAAGAAGATTTACACTTAAATGTTCTGCAGTGGAAAGAATGGTGAGGGAAATAAAATGGATAATAATTTTTTCTTAGATGAAGTTCCAAATAGAGTTTTTTTCCTAAATTGAAACCATCAACAAAAGCCAGTAGATTCCCTTCCTTTGAATAAAGCAGTGCTATTATGAAAAGAAATTGTGAACTTTGCTAGTTCCTCATCTTCTGTTAGAATTTGTCATTGTTTCTGCCTACACTTCAGTGAGAGCTCTCGTAGGGATGTCCTGAAATGAAGTAAATTCTATTTCTACTCAACCCCTGCTCATTATAAAAGAAATTATTACGTGTTCAGTTATGTCTTCAGTTTTCAGAGCTATATTTGTGAATTTAATAATTTTATTAAATGTACCAAAGAGTCCTCATGGCACAGTGATTAACTGACAGGCTGAAAAATGAAAGGTTGGCAGTTTGAACCTAGCAGCTGCTCTGTGAGAGAAAGCCATGACTGTTAGCTTACCTACAGCCTTGGGGACTGAATGAACAATTCTACCCTGTTGTGTTGAGTCTTTATGCATTGAAATTGACTCTACAGCAATGTTTTTGGTCTGGTTTTTATTAAATTTACCTTAATTCTTAAGAAACTTTAGTGAGGCTCTCTTCCCCCCTGAATCTGATCTATCAGTTCAAGTTGTCTGCTGTTTACTGGGGGGAAAAGGAACAAATGCATTACAAACAAAACAAAACAAATCCCCCATACTCTCAGAACCTTAACAAGACCTCAACAGTGACTATACACATTCCCATCTCTCATCCCCTCTTTGAAATCTTCAATCCATAGGAATTTCTTTATTAATTCTAGGTTTTTTTGTGAGTTGCATTTTTTTGTTTTGGGTTTTGTTTTGTTGTTTGGTTGTTTTTTTATATAATGCATATGCTATAAGAGGTTTTTTTGGTTGTTTTCGGTTTTGGGTTTTGGGGGGTTTTTTGGCTTTTTTTTTAACCAACCACAATTGAACTAAGTTTATTCAGCACTAATAATTATTATGATCTTAAAAAAATTATTTTGCTAATACATTAAATATGTTTGTTTTATGTAAGCATGGAGATGTTCTAAACATCTCATCTTTTCTTCCAGCAGCAATAAGAAATGTCTGCTGGAGAAGGATGGGCAATATCCTCCATGTGATTAACTGCCTCTGAAAACCCACCACAGATTCATGTATTATTAGCTCCGACTCAATAGTACACCACCACCACCACCACCACCACAACCATTGTCTAATTCTATGAAAATATATTTAAGATACAGTAGAATAAGTCATTGTCTTTAGTCTCTTAATCTTCTAGATTACTATAACACATATTCTATTCCCTTTAATATTTTAAATAAAAACAGAACCACACATTTTTCTTCTGTATAACCTATGCAATGCCAAACAGTTATCAGAAACAAAGACATTGTAAAACACACAAAATCTACTAAGCAAAGATTTCTTCATAATTATTTTATTAAAAATAAAGCTTATCAATTGTTTTCATTATGCCTAAATAAAAGATTGTTGTTGCTGTTAAGTGCCGTTGAGTCTTAGACGACTCATAGCAACCCTATGAGCAAAAGAACTGAACAATTGTGTAACTTTCATCGTTTCTCCAAGTTCATATCTTCTGGAGGCAAGCTATTTTGGAAGTGGATGCCACTCCTGCTTTCAAACTTGTTTTAATTGGGGAGCTCCAACAAACACTGTCCACCATGGTTGTAAACATCATCAAATTTGATGCATCAGTGTGACAGTGTTCAGCATGGAAACAACAATTATATTAGTTAGTTTATAAATAAATAGCTCTTACAAAAGGAAATATAGAAAGGGAAAAAGCCAAAGAAATGAAATATATAATATGCTTTATTAATTTGATAAATAATTTTGTGTTACGTTGTAGATATTTACCTCAGAATAGCCCTAATAAATGTTTTAATGAGAGCTTCCATGAGGGTTTTTACTATTTTTGCAATGCCAAACATTACCTTTGTTTGGATAGAAAAGTCAATTCCATTTTCAGTAGTCTCATTAAATATAAAATTATAAATGTGTAGTTTATGATAGGTTTTATAG